>NC_134894.1:61379683-61559683 GCF_041734735.1 Babylonia areolata | reverse complement strand
TCTGAAGGCGAGTCGCGCGGCAGGGAGCGTTGAAGGGAGTGGACAGGTGGAGCAGAAAACAAACTAGGCAAGGGAGAGCAGTCACAGTGGGCGTGGCGAAACAGAATAAGAAAAGCGAGGAATTTGATTGTTATTTTTTCAATGGGCGAAAAAAGCAAACCAAACAGAAAAGACAAACCCCCAAAACATGGGTCTTATTTTCTGTTCAACATCTACCGTCCACAGTCTCGATTACATCTGATTTTAGTGCTGGCCCATTTTGACCAGACAGCGACACGATTTCACAAGACCCCTTATACTCCGTTCCCTTTTCGTGTGTGGTTTCAAAATCATTGTGACAGCACCAGGTAGCAGAGACCCGTTCCTCATTCACGGTCAAACATATGGCACGCAAGTGGTAACTTGGGCATTCGGACCATTCATTTTCCCATTGAAGAAGAAGGGAGTCTGGTTAAAGAGGTTCTTCAGAAACTGACAGGTGTTATCATGGCAGTTCCACCGTGTCAGGTGTGAGGGAGGGGTGAGTGGGTGGGTGTCAGTTTCATTTATTTTGTCGATGACGTCAGGAGGCACGAAGGTATGTGTGTGTGTGTGTGTGTGTGTGTGTGTGTGTGTGTGTGTGTGTGTGTGTTGTCGTTGCTGTTGAAGAAAGGAATGGAAAAAGAAGAAAAAAAAATGCTGAAAAACGAAAGAAAGGAACAAGGTTTGCAAACATTATTTATGGGGAATTCACCAACATTCCAACAATGAACAAATACAAAACAATGGTAAAAAGACTGCATTGTATTGTATTACAATGCATAGCCTTGGGCTGGGCTGGGTGGTACTGCAGTGGAATGGAATGGATCGCAGTACATTTTTTTTTTTTCATTTTGCTTTGCATTGTATTGCATTGTATTGTACAGAGTTTAGGTTTGGTTCAGGACACCATAGGTCATTTGACCAGTTTACCACAAAATCAACGGATCCTCTTCAAAATTTATTGGTCAGGGAAAACAAACCATTGTTCCTGATCCTAGCACCCACATAGGCCACCCCACACCCCCAATAGTTGATAATGACTTGGTGCTTTGTCCACAACGCTCGTTAGTATGTTAAATGCTCACTGTGTGTGTGTGTGTGTGTGTGTGTGTGTGTGTGTGTGTGTGTGTGTGTGTGTGTGTGTGACATACGTGCATGTATCCTCACATCAATACACATTTTGTTGGAAGTTTTTTGCTTGTCGATCAGAATTAAACAAAGAAAAGCAATGCACCGTTATTACTGTCTGATTGTCTGAACGGTTGTCACATCCGTATTATTATTATTTGTTATTATCATGATCCTTATTAGGTTTTTGGTACCATTAATTTTTGACTCACTTGTGTAAACAAAGTGAGTATGTTTTAACCCGGTGTTCGGTTCTCTCTCTCTCTCTGTGTGTGTGTGTGTGTGTGTGTGTGTGTGTGTGTGTGTGTGTGTGTGTGTCCGTGGTAAACTTTAACATCTACATTTTCTCTGCAAATACTCAGTTGACACCAAAATAGGCATAAAAATAGGAAAAATTCAGTTCTTTCCAGTCATCTTGTTTAAAACAATATTGCACCTCTGGGATGGGCACAAAAAATAATAATAAAAGAAGCCAAATTATATGCAAACAGCATTTACTGTTATATTTATATTTTTTGTATTCTCTAAACTTGGCACTCTGATCTGGTATTCTGACACAACAACAAGAGCAGTCATTATTATCATTTTTTGTTCAAACAGGAACTTCTTTTGCTAAGCATGGAAGTTTTATTTATTTTGGAAACGTTTTGGTGCAGATAGTAACAAAGGGAAATTAATCTGTAATTAATGCTAGGGGACTTAATTTGCTTTAAACTGATCTTTCTCATCTTAAGCATTACATTTTGAAATTATACTCAATACATAAAAAGCTTGTGTGTTTTGCTCTCAGTGTACTGTGCTTTTACTATGTTCATTCGCCCAAGTGGTCTTTTTCGGAAAATACTAAAATCAATATGACGAGTGGACTTTACAGATCTATTGGCTGAGCCCTGAAGGTCATGTGCAAAAATCAATTGCGTACACATATTTATACACATTCAAAGCGCGTGCCCATATTCTTCGCGTACGCGAACGACGCCATTTTGTTTCAAGTTGTTGACCTGCCCGTTCAATCCTATATTCAATGGACAATACACGATAACGTGTGATGGAAAGTTGGAGAAGGAGACCGTTAAATATTTATTCAGAGAAAGATTTGTGAATGCCTCATCACTTACTGGATTATGCCCCAAACTGCCATAAAAATATCCACAGAATCAGTCGGAATTCACAGTTGAAAATTGCAAACCAGTTGAATTAATACCCTTGCTTGAACTGATCACGATGAAACGAAAAAAATTTCCAGTCTTGACTTTTCTCAAAATGAAGTCCTTTTCACTTCATACGACGTTTAGAAGTGCTTGTACTTGGCTCTACATGTTATTAGTTTAACAAAATACTAAATTTTCATATCAACTTTAAAACTATACCGCGGACTTAAAAAGAAATTTTTTTTGAATGCCCAAGATACACCAGAATAATATGATTTAAACAGCGTTCTCACTGCCAATACCGCAACTGATTTATCGCCCTTTAAAAAGTATGTTAGAATATTAAATTTTAGAACGTCAGTTAAGGAGCCACGATAGTGTAATGGATAAGACAGTTTCTTCTCATCCGAACACGCGGGGTTCGAATCTGGTTAGGACATTTTTTTTTTTTTCTTTTTTTTTCTTTTTTAACCCGAAGCGTTATAACAACAAATACAGAACAAAATGTAACGATTAGATTTTTTTTTAAGTGTATCACAAATGAGTCTTGAAGGCCTTGCCTCTCTTGTTGTTTTCTTTTTCTTCCAGTCTGGGCCATCGGTAGACCTCGGGCTGACAATATAATTTGACGTCATTTGACGTCATTCCTGTTACGTAAAAGGTCACAGTCAGCTGTTCAGCACAATATTCTTAACGAAACAATGGCGATTGAACTGTCTGAGCGCGGCGGGTAGGAGGAAAGAGTATGCTGCTTCTGGTTGTGGTACTTGTTTGCTGTCAAGCGCAAAGCCACGGTGAGCCGTTGAGTTTCAGTTGATCTGGAATGTCGTTTCAAATGATGTTTTTGATTTTGATCCGTAGTACAAAATACTAACACGTTAAAAATATCCTTATCATATCATATCATATATCAATATCATATCAATATCAAGGCGTACAGGCCTGACAAGGCCTTTTGCGCGCTTGAAGTGGGGAAGAAAAAGAGAGTCCCCACATATGTCTGATCCTTGACACCAGTACATCTGAAAAGAAAAAAAAATGGTTATGATGAATGAAAGCAAAGTTCTTGCAGAAACGTACTTGCGTATCCCGCCCAACAACAACAAACAAAAGATTTTTTTTTTTTTTTTTAATAAATAAAAAGAAAGCAGTGAAGATGAAGATTCGATGGGGGCATAAATAGACCCAGAGGTCTTGGCAGATGACCTGCCAGTCCCAAAACTACTACTACATCTACTACAAGAAACTTAGTGATGAAAATTTGTAAGGAGCACTGTCTTTCTAACAAAGGAAAATTCATCTCTCTCTGGATCTGGATTTGTACGTTGCGGGAGCCAATATTGGCTATCCTCGCAACGGAAAAATGGGGGCGCCCTTGAGAGACACACAAAATTAAAATGATTTTGTACAAAGACTATCCCTTATGGTGAAGAGGGTGTAGCCCCGCCAGCCTTTGCTAACTGTCCAGAAAAGGGCTGGCTAAAAACATATGTAGATTTAATGAGTGGTTGGGGCAGGCCTTGACTGTGATCCACCTGGGCTGATGGTGCTGTGCTACTGTTCTAACAAAATAGGAGTTTCTGTGCTGTTCTGTGTTGCTGTGCGGAATACTGAAGCCTCGGGGGTTGTTCACTACTTGTCGCTCTGATGTTGCTACTGCTGAAGCCTGTGTACCTCGTTGGGTGGATCCTCCAGCAGCCTGTGTTGACTGGTTTGAGGAACTCTCCTGGTGGTAGAGCTGGGATTCGCCCTTCAGAAATCTTATGTAATAGGTTAAGACGCTGTTGTCTGCGGCGCTCTTCCAGTGGGGCGAGGTTGAGGTCTTCCAGCATCTTCGTGACGCAGCCCGGGTTCCTAGACTTGTAGTCCCTCGTGATGAACCGGGCAACCTGTCGTTGGATCTGTTCCAGTCTATTCATTAGTAAATAGAATTGTACAGATATGGAATGCACAACCAACTGAAACTAAACTTGCACGAAATACAAACGTGTTTAAAAAGAAATACAAAACAAAACAAAAAACAAAAAAAACTGTTCTCTTCCAGTCCCAACTGGGGAACTTTAGGTCACCACCAATATGGAGATGCACATTGGAGATCTGTGCCACCTGAGTGCAACTTTGAAGTGAATCAGACTAGCCTCATCAGCAGTGTCTGGTCTGTGGTAAGTGCAAACATAGAGGGGTTTTCTTCCATGGAGCTAAGTCTGATCCAAAGCAGCTCATAGTCGTCTTCTTGAAATTCTGTAACCAGGCAGCTCTCAAGTGCTACGTGCACTGCCAGAAGGACCCCACCTCCATTACTATTTCGGTCCCCACGATAAATATTTTTATGTGTCTTGGAATATTTCAGAGTTCTGTACTTCTGAATCGGGCCAGGTCTCTGTGTCAGTGACAGCATCTGGTTTTACACTGTCAAGTAGGTTTAGTATATCCGGATTTTTTCCTACTACTGAATGGAAATTCATATTCAAAACTCTTAGCAGTCTTCTTTTCCACCTGTTCTGCTGGAGTGGAAGTATGTGGTGGTAGTTTCATCGTAAGTTAAGTTGGGGTTGAGTATGAACATAAGGAGAGGTCGGGGAAAGATGCAGCTGACAGTGACTCCACTCCATGTAGGTCAAAGACATTTTGACTATTGGGATTTCCACAGATGACACGGTACCATGGGACCTCTTCTCTTAAATCTTCGTGATGCTGGTAGTGTACAGTGTCAATGCTCTGACAGTGTGCATGATACCACTAACCGCAGGTGTTACAGGCCAGGCCTCTATCCTCCCTGTCCACAGTATTGTCATGTCCCACAAGCCCAAGAGTGTCATTCGGATGATGCAGAGACCCCATAGCTAACAGGGCCAGGGTTTGGTTCGGGAGCAAAAGAATTACTCAACAGGATGCTGGCAAGATTCAGTAAAGCCAGTGTCTAGTGATAGAACCGAGGGAAAGATGCAGACTTTTGCACTGACGATTGCACCATGGCGTCAGTCAGTATACACAAACTGGTACCAAGGGTTCGAAACACAGTTTTCTCTGAGAATCTAACTGTATCCAGATCAACATCTTGCAGTGGGGTGGCATCAGCAATGAATGTTTTGAAGCCGAAGACTATAACGACGATTAACAACAGGGAGATATTTGAAGAAAATATGCTGAAACATACTTTCGATGTTGGAGTTTTTGTTCCGGAAGTCGTGCATGCTTGAAGATGGTGCTCACAGTAAGTCAACAAAACGTCACTTTGACGTACATATTAAGTGATAGCAGTCCACGTTTGATAGTTTTGTGTCAAAAGCACCACATTTTCTCTTCTCTACAAGACAAAGTATAAAAAGAAGAAAATAGTAAAATCTTAATCTCTGAACAGACGCCGAAATCAAAACACGTCTGAACCTACGCATGTGCAGACTTCCCCCCTCTTTCTCTTTTTTCCTTTTCTCTCTCTGTTTTCACTAAAAATTTGTATAGGTAAAAAGACCAGAAACCAACCCCGATGACAAAGGAAATGGTTTTGATGAAAAGATAAAGGGGACTTCCTACGCTGTCTCACACATTGTGAGAAATCATGGGGGCGACCCCCACAATTTATCGCAACTGAGTGAAAACGTGGGAGGGGAACGACCACACTTTCTCGCAATCCCATGAGTCAGCTGTTCGCTCTGCTACGGACTGGTTCAGTTGTTTCCCAGGATATTACTTCCAGGTCACAGGTTACTACTAACGTAAACTCAGTCTTAACTTCACAACATATAATTATTACATAATTATAATGAATCTTGATAGTCCATCTTACACGATGACCTTCCGTTTCTGGTTTGGTGTGGACTCGCATGTGGTCCTCATTATACACGCCCATGCAACAATACCTTCTGTAATCAAGATAAACATCAGTGCATATATATATATATATATATATATATATATATATATATATATACATACATATATATATATATGTATATATATATACATATATATATATATATATATATATAAACTGCTATGGAAGGGAAGTAACTCCAACTTAACTTCCTTCCTCATTTGCACGCGAAGTTTCGCTCCGAAAATCGAACGATTAGTTTGATTTTTATCCGGTTTTCCGCATCGATATGGTAAAATGTGAAAGGCTCACTGCGCAGTAAGTACTTTGTGAAATTATGATGGACTCTTGCAGCGAATTCGACCCATATTATGATGATTTGTCTCATAATTCATCTGATATTTCTTGGGAAAGTGAAGGAGATGAAATTAGCAACCAGTCTAGACAAAGTGGCGACATTTCACTCAAGACAGAAGCTGACATTTTGCTATTTATGTTATTAATTTAAAGTTACAAGTAAACTATTGTATCCCTCGTCTTGAGACTTCAACAATTTGTGTCAAAATTATAATTAGTCATTATGTGAAGTTCGGTAGCTATTCGTTGAGCGGTTGCTATAACTTGGTGCCTGAAGTGAAGCACCCCTTCCCGTTGATGCAGCTGGGAGGATTGCACAGGCAGAAGACCTTCAAGGGCTGAAAGGGTTAAAACGCATCAGCCGCAGAGCTCCCATGGCAGTAGCCTCTCATGTGTCTGTCTGTCTGTCTGTCTGTCTGTCTGTCTGTCTCTCTCTCTCTTCCCCCCCCCTCTCTTGTGTGTGTGTGTACGTGTGTGTGTGTATGTTCGTGAGTGTGTTCCTTTCTATCACAAGCAAACCCGCACGCAGTCAATCGCGGACGATTTCACTCTTTCAGAAGCTGCCAAAGCTGAGACACAGAGGCCTCATGTCACTGGCCTTGCTGACAGTACCACACCGGGGTACCCCACACTTACCAAAGAGCCCCATGAACGGCAAGGACCCCCCAGTGTTCACTCTGACCACAGTGATGCTTCAGCCATCTCTACATCTCGTCGCCATGAAGAAAGTCCAGAAGAGAGGAGAAACGATGGAACCGCAAGCAAACAATCAGGATCCCAGACACATGAACTGGAAACACAAGTGGAGCCAGCACCGTTATCTATAACAGAAACCCACAACCGTCCCCCTGAGAAAGAAGGGTCGGGGAAACATCACGCCTTCCAGGTCAACGAAAATGAAGAGAGGAACGAGGACCAGGGACCCAAAAAGTCATCTTTTGGTGAAGATGGAAGTCGACGAAATTCAGGAAACCATAACGCAGAAGAGAGAAGAAAGGCAATGATCCACACCAGGAAAGATTTTGAACTCCAAGAAACTCGAGCAGACAGGTTGAACCATGGAATTGTGGAGGTGATCTCCGAAGAAAACAGCTCAAAAACGATGGTCCAAGACTCAGAAGACACCAGTCACGAACAGTCAGCAAACTCCAACGATATCGGAAACGAGGTGGACAGATTTTATCGAATCATTCAGAACGAAAGGGGACAGGTACGAACCCATAGTGATGGCCTAAAATTGTTCAACTTCAGAGAAGTGGACGAAAGCTCAAGGAGTGAAGATATAAAGGCAATCAAGCTCGACTCGGAGAAAGTGGAAAACCAACCTGTGAAGACATTGAATCCAGAGGCAGGGGGCAACGTGAACTACAACGCATGGCCCAAAGCAGGAAAGCTGGACACTTTGTCACACGCCAAACGTCTTCCACTGATGAACAACCCTCTTGGAGCTCCTGTTCTCAAAAGAAACCACACCAAATACACGGATGAATACAACATGCACGGCATTAACACACATTCCAAGATCAGAAAACGAAGACAAGGTTTGTAACATGCCTTTTGTTTCCCACTAAGATCAGAAAACGAAGAAGAGAAGGTTTGTGATACGATTCTTTTCTTTTTTTCCATTGGATAATATAGATGGTTTTTAATTCATGAATACACACATACACACACACACATATAGATATGTATGTGTGTGTGTGTGTGAAACACAACAGCAACAACAACAAAGTTTGCATGTACCATCAAGGTTATGTCTTTGAACTATTTTTCACCCAGTATGCTACAGAAAATGCCCATTGTTAGGGCATAGATGCAGACATTAAAGTACAGGAATCAGAAAACAAAGTCACAATATGAGATACTGAATGACTAACAAAAGGGTTGTTGGTTGCTTTAATATAATTTGGGTTTAATTTGCTGTTAAATGAGGGATGTGCTTTATTTTCCAGTGGTGTGTGTGTGTGTGTCATTATTATCGTTATTATTATTATCATAAAATAGTCATAATATTGATGCTGATGATAATAATAATAATAATATCAAATTGCTCTTCTATAGCGCTGTTCCCTCACAGAGAGGCTAACGGCGATTCACAGTTTGAATGTAACAATAAGGAAATATTTCTCAAGAAAATTCACATTAAAGAGTCATTCACGGTGCTCCATAAATCACATGTTACAAAAGAGAAGCAACAATCATAAGAAAAAGAATCAACCTCGAAGAATGTCACCATCCTCACATTATTATTATTAGTATCATTATTAATGTAATAATGATAATAATAATAATAATAATAATAATAACAACGGTAATAATAACAATAATGATTATCATTATTATTATCACTATTATCAATTAAATATCTTAGAATAAAAATTATTATTACCATCGTCACTATTATCATTATCTTAGATACAAGAATGACACGGTATGGCAACCAATTTTCATAAAACAGTGTTGTTCACAATCAGAGCAAATTCCTTATACTAGTAGTAGTAGTAGTAATCATTTTGTTGTTCAGCTTCTTATCAAATCTTCACTTTATGCTTCTCCCTCTCAACTGATTACCTTCCTCCTTCCTCCCTCTTTTGGTGCTCGAAGGTGGTATCTGACTTGACCTGGTTATTTTGCACCGCAGTCCACTCAGCACTGGCAGAACACCCCCCCCCCTCCCCCCACCACCACCCTCCATCAGACTGGGTAGGTTTCACCTTGTGATTCCGACCCCAGCCAGGAGTCTTACAGTGCAGGCGAAAAAAAAAAGTCACATGACGTACTGGACTTTTCTGGGTGTGCACTGCCTTTCTTCGGACAGCTTCTTCGACTGAGTTCGTTCACATCATTTCATTTGCACAGACTGAACCAAACAACAAAAACTATGTCGTCATAAAGGCCTTTAGAACTCAAGACATATACAGCATTTCAAAAGAAAGCAACACGGTAAGTTTATTACTTGATCCCCCCCCCCCCCACACACACACACACACACACATTTTTAGATTCCTCGGTTCGAGATTTGGCGTAAACAAATGACAGAAAACAGATCACAGAATCGGAATATTAGCATTTCGGTGACCAAGAAAAACCGGCAGTGGAGACGCGCATGCCCACGTCGTTCTCGCTAAGAATAACTCGGAGTCTTGACGAAAATCCGACGAAGGAGGTTTTGCACTGCCCCCCTAATGTTTTCCTACGTCGTGCGAGAAATTGATATCATATCAGCATTTGCACAGTTCCCACCGTATCCACCAGTACTCTTAAGAGGATATAGACTTAATATCTTGACTTGAGCGCTACTGAACCGCAACAACATATTATCTAATTCCACAGTGAAACAACAGTAGGTCTGGCAAATTACCGAATATTGAAAACTGACCACTGAATGATACACAGTATGAATTAGGGTCGGGTAAAGAAATTTATTTAGCTGTCTGCCTGTATGGCTGAGTGTCATCAGTTGGGCATTTCTGACCCCTGTGTAGCAGAAACAGGACATTTGGACTAGTTTTCTCTGAAAATCCGTAAACTGCAGTCACAGATTCATTGTTGATTATTTCAGTATTTACGTTTAAGATACACTACCTGCAATGTGAAATAAGTGCGTGAAATGAGATACGCAATGCTTTCACATTAGTGTCTTGGTCACATATTCAACATGTTTTTACAGTCATATTTTCGTGTTAAATACTGAAATGTGTGATATTGCACCTGACCAAATCTATCTGATTTGAGGCAATACAGACTACATCTTGTCTTGTCATATCCCTTTAACATCTGTCGTAGATTCATTGTTGATTGGATGTACATATTGCGCTATGCTGAAAATCTGTTTAGATCTGTCGTGGAGTTGTAGATCGATTGTGGCTCTTTTGCAGATTTGTTGTAGATGTTTTCCTCTGTTAAGTATATTTCAAAGTTCGTTGTACAGGTGACGTGGATATGTAGTAGATAGATTACACTGTTATGTTGGAGATTTGGAGTAGGTCTAATGGTGGGTCTTGAGTAATGGAGTGGTGTGTGTGTGTGTGTGCGTGGGTGTGTGCGTGTATGTGTATGTGCGTGCACGTGTGTGTTTTGAAATTATAACGTGCAATGTTTTTTTCAAGCCAAGAATTCATTGAGAGAGGAGGGGGTGATTTGAGGGAGGGAAGGAGAGAGAGAGACAGAGAGACTATGTGATGATATTGATCTGAACACGCACGTCGTACATGATCTACGGCTAACCTGACCAGAATGTAAAAAAAAAAAAAAAAATGGGAGTGTCTGTTTAATGAGACGTGTGTTCCAAGATTCGCGCGTATCCCCATCCTCCCGCTCACACTCTTGTACACACATACACATCTGTATGCAAGTGATATGATGCTATAGTCTGCATCGTTCCAAGACAAGCTAAGAAAGATTTTTTTTTTTAAAGAAAAAGATAACCAGCTGCTTGATTTACAGGTGTGGCCCCAGGTGTATCCATTTTTTACCGCACACTGGATGGGAAAGAACGGAACACGCGTTAGTATCTTTCTTTTCTTTTTTTAGTTAAGAATGTTTCAACTCTGATATCTCGACTCTGAAGTGTGCTGTTTTATGCTTATCACGTTTGTAAGAGCTAGTGGATTAGAATGTGTACTGAGATGAGAAATGATGGGACGTGTTGAGTCTTCTTTATAAGATAAAAAAGTTGATAGAAGTGTCTAGTGAAGTGAGGAATGATGGAGCATGACGAGTGTCTGACAGTTCTGGAAAATTTGAGTTTAACAATTTTTTTAAATTCCCCCCCTTTTTTTGCATTCAGTACAGCAAGCGTAATATGTGATTAATTGCATATGTCATGTTACAAAAACAACAACAAAACAAACAAAAACAAACAGACCAAAAACAGTAAAACAAAAACCAGTATAGTGATAACAAAGAAATACAAATACATTTTAAAAGGTGTTTGGAAAGCCACAGCACATCTACATCTATAAGCAAAAGTAAGTAAACATTGATGGCCAAAAAAGGTGGGAATCATCACGTAAATGATAAAGATATAAACGAATCAATCAGTCAACGTGTATTCGCACTCTATTACCACTTCATCGTTGTGTAAGCAGTGCTTCATATGGTATCCGCTTTAAATTGAATCGCGCTAAACCATCTTAATTCTAGCAAGATAGTTCATTTTCAAGTATCTGCTTCTTAAATTTGCAACATACGTTTGAATTTTTGATTCTGTATTTGCCAAATAACATTTACGAATATGAAATTCCGCAGTAAGCAACATCAAATCTAGTTCGGCATGTGTAACGAAGTCTTTTTTTTTTTTTCTTCTTTTTTTATACCAAAGATATTAAGCTCTTCACATTGTCTGAACATTGAACAGTGATGACAATTTTCGTACAGCATTTTTTTTCAAAATTTGTTCAAAAGGACCATGTTTCGAGACACTGCTATAACTAATGTCGGATATCCTGAATGGTTTAACAATTTTTCGGCATGCATCCATCCTTAAGGTCAAGTGTTGGTTCTTATTGTATAATTCACAGCAGTGGTCAAGTATAAGTTGCTCCACAGCAGCGGTCAAATCGTTGCTCGTAGCGGAGGTCAAGAGCATTTTGAGTTAACCCGTTGTTCGAAAAGATAGGCCAACAGTTGTTCGTTGCAGCAGGTCAAGTGAAAGCAGCCGTCTTCCAGGCCATCTGGCGGCCAGTTGTCACTCTCTTTTCCGACAACCGGCATGCCCCGCAACGCCAAACTGGCTTCACAAGCAGAGGGAGCAACAGCAGCCACGAGATTGATAGATGCACCACCCACTCGATAGAAGTACCACCACCCACTCTCAGCAGTCGTCTTCATGGACACCAGACATTAGGCGTGGACTATAGAAGAGTGATGACTTGGACCCGTTCACCCGTAGTACAATGGGCAGTCACACACAAGCCGAGAAGTGCAGGCTCCGACTGCTGTCCGTCCCTCCCCCCTTATTTGTATTCCTTGATGGTGATTTCGTCAGCATTGCTGATGTAGCCCGTGGAGGTACTTCAGGATCATGAAATTTACTGATTATTATCTTCAAACAAAAATATCTCATGTTGGCAACATTGAACAGGGACTATCAGATTACGGACTTTGTCCGTTCATGTTCACTGCTAGATACCCATTTACTGATTCTTAGTAATGGACCATTTCTTGTTTCCTTTTTCTCCTGAAACGGAGAAGGAGGACGTTATGGCCTTATCGGGATGGCAAGGTTTGGCCCCCTAATCACCGCCCCCAGCCTGGGTCACAAGGAATATTGGGGGGGATAGTACATAACAATGTACGAACACAAATCGAAAATCACACACAAACACAGATACAGAAATTAGGATACATACAAGTGCATATCAATATAAAAACTTGTGCATACTCACACATGCACGCACTGCACACACACACACACACACAAACATGCGCGCGCGCGCGAGCACACACACACACACACACACACACACGCACGCACACACACACACACACACACACACTCTCTCCCTCTCTCTCTCTCTCACACACACACACGCACGTTTGAACAGAAGCCGCATATTACATGTGGATGGGGCTGATGGCTAGATCTTCAGGTAGATGGTTGTTGATTGTGAGAATTCTAGTTATCACACTGGATTTGTTCGAGAGACAGGGCATTGACTGCTTTGGGGAAAAAGCTATTGGCGAAGCGATTGGTTTTCGTCCTAATACTTCTGTACCGTCGACCAGAGGGGAGCATCTCGAAAAACCCAAAAGCTGGATGTGATTCACCCTGGCTGATTGATTTTGCCTTTTTTGAGTAGCCGCTTATAATAAATGTCTTCTAGAGATCAGCCCCGGTGATCTTGGTGGCAGTTTTTACGATTCTGTCCAGGGCTGTAACTTCAGCCTTGGAAATGTTTCCGTACCAAACAGTAATAGCGAAGGTAAACACGCTTTCAATGACTGCTCGGTAGAAATCAACCATGATCTCTTTTCTAATTCCGAACAAAATTTTTGAGGCGCCGAAGAAATTACTGTGTGCTTTCTTAACAATTTTTTTTCCGTATTGTTATCCCATTTGAAATCGTTGGAAATGATCAGTGTGAGAAATTGAAATTCGCTGATGATCTCTACTTGCTTGTCTTTAAATATCGGCATCATTTCCATACCAACATTGCGCAGATTTCTTCAAAATGGAACAGAGTCTCTGTGGGCTTTTCCAAATACAATAGACTGAGCAACACAGTAGACGCCATGTTCTTGGCATCAGAGATCTTTTTCCACCCCTCTTGCGGCCAATCAGTGGCAGCCTCTGTGCGTGTGTGTATGTGTGTGTTTGTGGGTCTGTGTGCGTGTGTGCGTGCACGGGGGTGTAAGTGTACACAAGTGTCAGGTGAGTTCTGTGCGTGTGTGTGTGTGGAGGGGGTGGGGGGGAGGGGGGGGGGGGTAGAAGATGAGGAATGTGTGTGCATGCATGCCTACACTGTGGGAGCAACGGAATATTGGAACGTGCGGGTGTACATATATAGATTTGTATCTATGTGTGGGGGATTGGAGGTGGGGGATATGGGCGTATGTGTGTGTGCTTGTACAAGTAAGTGTGCCTCTGTGTGTGTGTGTGTGTGTGTGTGTGTGTGTGTGTGTGTGTGTGTGTGTGCCGTGGAAGCTTCGATACCTAGCCTAGAAATGAGTGTGTGGGGGAGGGGGATTGGGGGGGGGGGGTGTGTGCAGGGGGGTAAGGTGTGTGTGTGTTGGGGTTGATGTACGTTTATGTGTATTTGATTGTGCATCCGTATCTGTGAAACTGCATGTTTGTTGCATATCTGTTATGCACATGTATGTGTGAATGTGTGTCTGCATGTTATACATTTATTTACTTATTTATCATCATTGTTGTCTTTTTTATTCATTTATTTTATTTCATTTATTTATTTATTTATTATTATTCTATTTGTTTATTTACTTATTTTATTTTATTTATTTATTTATTTATTTTTGTGCGCTTACAGTTGACTTCATCAAGTTTTTGCGCCTTATAGATATTATCATTATTAGTAGTAGTTCTCTTTTATGTATTTATCAATTATTTATTTATTTACTTATTTCTTTTTATTTTATTAAACAATTACTTTATTTTTTGTTTGTATTATTTTATTTCATTTTATTATCTTATTCCATTTCTTTTCATTTCATTTATTTACTTATTTTATTTATTCATTTATTTTTTCCTCAAAGCCTGATTAAGCGCGTTGGGTTAAGCTGCTGGTCAGGCATCTGCTCGGCAGATGTGGTGTAGCGTAATAAATTATGGATTTGTCCGAACGCAGTGACGCCTCCTTGAGCTGCTGATACTGATACTGATTGTCTTTAATGACAAGTGGTGAGGGGTCAGATCTGGTCTTCCTGAAATCCAAAATTAATTCTTTTGTTTTTGATACGTTGAGTTCTAAGTTGTTTTGATCACACCAGCTGACAAGTTCTAGTACTTCTTCCCAATATTTTGACTCATCACTGTTCGTAATCAGCCCTTCTAGAGTAGTATTGTCGGCAAACTTGACCATGGTGTTACATTCATTACGAGTTGCACAGTCATGTGTGAATAGTGAGTACAACAGTGGGGATAGAACACATCCCTGTGGGGCGCCTATGTTGAGAATACATGTGGAGGAGGTGAGGTCACCAGCTTTAACAACTTGCGGTCTGCATCTTAGAAAATCTAGGATCCATGCACAAATTGATTCAGACAGCGAGAGGTCTTTCAGTTTAAAATATAGTTTTGATGGTACTATTGTGTTGAACGCAGAGCAGTAGTCAATGAAAAGGATCCTAGCATAACTGTTAGGATTTTCGAGATGTCTGAGAACGTGGCAGAGACCTATGCTAATGGCACCTTCAGCTGATCTGTTGGCTCTGTAGACAAACTGAAAGGGATCAAAAGATGGAGGAATGCAAGTGTTTAGGAATTGCAGAATCAAGCGTTCAAATGTTTTCATGACGACTGATGTTAAGGCTACGGGACGATAATCATTAAGACAACTAGGCTGTGCTTTCATTGGAACAGGAATGATTTTAGATTTTTTTTAAAGCAGTGTGGTACCACACATGACTGAAGGGACATGTTAGTGGTGGTGTGTCCATCGAGATCGATGATGACCATCGTTGTCATCCAGCTGGGGGATGGGGGGGAGGGTGGTGGTGGGGTGGGGGGGAAGGATGCTTATGAATCTATCTGTGAATGCGCAGATGGCTGAATAGTCCAATCTGCGCACGAAATGTTCGCTGACAGTTGGGGCAGACAAAGACAGGCATATCATTGTCAGGGAGCTTGTTTGCCCGTGACTTTCTGGCCTGCCTCTTCTGAACAGCTGCAGCAGTCCTGTTGGCCTCGCACAACTTGGCGCCTTTGTGCACAGCAGCGCGCCATTTGTCACGGTCCACTGCAGATTCCTCCCAGGAGTCAGGGTTGATATCAAACACTTTTAGAGAGACTTTCAGAGTATCTCTGAAGTGCTTCTTCTGACTTCCGTGTGATCTCTTCCCTTGTTGCAGCTCGCCATAGAAGAGCCTTTTGGGCAGCCGATGGTCTGGCATGCGCGCCACGTGTCCAGCCCAGCGAAGCTGGGACTGCATCAGGATGGTGAAGATACTGGGAAGGGTGGCTTTTGCGAGCACCTCTGTGTCTGGGGTCCTGTCTTGCCACTTGATATTCAGTAGCTTCCTGAGGCATGTTGTGTGGAAGTGGTTCAGCTTCTTGGCATGTCGTTGGTACACTGTCCAAGTTTCGCAGGCATACAGTGGTGTGGGGAGAACTACTGCTCTGTAGACCTTTAGCTTGGTCTCAAGACAAATGCCTCTTTTGTTCCAGACATTTGCATTGAGTCTACCAAAAGTTGCGCTTGCTCTTGCAATCCTGACGTTCACTTCATCGTCGATGGTCGCATTTCGTGACAGTGTGCTGCCAAGGTATGTGAACCGCTCCACCGCACTGAGTCTCTGACCGTTGACAGTGATGTTGGGCTCAACGTAGGGTTTCCCTGGGGCTGGCTGATGGAGAACTTCAGTTTTCCTCGTGCTGATGGTAAGGCCGAAGTTCCTGCTGGTAATGGCAAACTTGTCGACGCTGAGTTGCATGTCAGCTTCAAATCCAGCATTGAGGGCACAATCATCAGCAAACAAAAAGTCTCTGATGATGTCTGTCATGACCTTCGTTTTTGCTTGAAGCCTTCTGAGGTTAAACAACTTGCCATCTGTTCGGTACTTTAGGCCGATTCCAACATCGCCATCTCTGAAGGCATCAGTAAGCATTGCAGAGAACATGAGGCTGAACAGCGTCGGAGCCAGGACGCAGCCTTGCTTGACACCATTTGTGACAGCAAAAGGAGCAGATGTTTCGCCATTGTCCTGGACTCGAGCCTGCATGCCTTCATGGAATTGGCTGACCAAGGAAATAAATTTCCGAGGGCATCCGTACTTGGCCATGATCTTCCACAGTCCCTCTCTACTCAGTGTCGAAGGCCTTAGTGAGGTCGACATAGGTGGAGAACAGATCAGCATTTTGCTCCTGACATTTCTCTTGCAGCTGCCTTGCAGCAAACACCATGTCGGTGGTTCCGCGCTCTTTCCGGAATCCACATTGGCTCTCAGGCAAATGACCTTGGTCAAGGTGTGCTGTGAGGCGGTGTCACAACTCATGACATTCTCGTGTGGACTGTTTTGTGCATTACCTTCCCCATTTACCCTCTCCCATTCGAGCATTCGTTTTGTGTGTGTTAGCTCCCGGTTGTGCGTTTTTTACGTGCAATCGGGAGTCTCGTTTGTGTGTTTGTGTCACTGCTGAGCAGAGTTTAAAGTCTCTCTGTTCTGTCAGTGACATTTCTCTAGGCTTTTCGCCCGCGGCCTTCTTGGAGGAAGGTCGTGCCTGTTTGGGTTTGGGACTTTTTGCCCAGTTGGTACCCTCAGTGAGGATGGCTTTTCCTCCGGGTGACCCTTTATCGATGTTCTGTGTGCTCCAGCTCAGAGGGAGTGCCCTGCTGGACGTGTCTCGTCTTTGTTTTTTTGTTTTTTTATTTCCAGCGTCAGGGTAGTGGTACCCGGTTGGCAGTTTGCAGCATCCCACTTTCTGTGCATCTGTCCTTCAGCCTGTGTTGTGCAGAGTGTTTCAGGTTTTCTTTATCAACTGTCCTGAGTGCACAACATTCTTCAGACTTTTTTTTTCCGCTGGACAGACGTGTCTTCAAGCTCTGTGTTTTTTTGTGGGTTATTTATCCATTCTGTTGTAGTGTATCAGTTGTTGTGGCTTGGATTGTGGTTAGTTTTATTTGGCAAGTTCTGTTGTGACTGAATAAATGCATGTAAACCCTGAATTATTTTAGTCTGTGTTGTGTTGTCTGGGTGTTAGTGCTGGACTGGGTGGGTGTTTCTAGTCCGCTCTCTTATAGCGCGTGACAAATGGTGGAGATGCGGGGTACTTAGGTTAGTTAGGGTGGGGGGAGGGTGTGGTGACGTCTTGTTTGTTTTTCATTATTTTTTTTTTTTTTTGGTAGGGTCATGTTTTACTGAGTAGTGGTTGAGTTCCTTTTGAACTTTATTCAAAGTAAACTGGCATTGTTACCTGTTAGCAGGAAAATGTTGAAGTGTTTTACGTGATAAATCACCTACTGAACTTCTTCGCCTTTATGTAGCTTTTGGTTTTGTCATTCTCACCAAGGGTGAGTTTCTCAATCCATAAGATTTTTTTTTTCATTTGTTTTAGACAGCCAAACTGACTTTGATTACTTCGCGAGTTTCTTTGACAGGAAGGAGGAATGGGTAATCTCCCTTGATTTGTTTTGTGTGTAACATTTTGAGCAGTCCTTTGTGCATGTCCTTCTGTGTCGCCATTTACCCTGTGTTGGGTTCTGGTCGTAGGACCAGAGGCGTTTTCTCAGTTCGGGTACTGTCATGTGCCATTTGGGGTTTGGGGCTTTTTGCCCAATTGGATGGCACCCTGATGTGAGGATTGTTTTTCCTCCGGGTGGCCAAATTCTGTGTTATCGGTGTTTCTATGTTTGCCATTTTACCCTAAGTTATGGGTTCTGGTCGTAGGACCAGAGGCGTTCTTTTGTTCAGTTCTGTCTTGTGCTTGTCTTTGGGAGTCGCCCTTTACCTACCTTTTTGACTGTCAGTAAATAATGAATAACTTTACTTTCAACATGCATCATTTTGTTTTCAACAGATGTTTCATTTTCAACATGTATTTTTTATTTCAACTATTAAATGTGGATATTGCTGACTAAATTCAGTTCTTTCTATTGAAATGGGATTACATGAACTTAATTTTCTTTTGTTCTTAACCATCAGCATTATTTTACAAGCTTTCAACTTTACTGTAGCATCAGCAACAGTTCAGCACTGCAATGCCTTTTGTCCCTGTATGGACTTTCACAACATGGAAGTGGGATGTCTGTTGTGTCAAATGTCTTGCCATTCATTGTGACTGTTTTGTTTGTTCCAAATTTAAAATTTGAACTTATGTGGGGGGTATTGTCACATCTCATGACATTCTCGTGTGGACTGTTTTGTGCATTACCTTCCCCATTTACCCTCTCCCATTCGAGCATTCGTTTTTTGTGTGTTAGCTCCCGGTTGTGCGTTTTTTACGTGCAATCGGGGAGTCTCGTTTGTGTGTTTGTGTCACTGCTGAGCAGAGTTTAAAGTCTCTCTGTTCTGTCAGTGACATTTCTCTAGGCTTTTCGCCCGCGGCCTTCTTGGAGGAAGGTCGTGCCTGTTTGGGTTTGGGGCTTTTTGCCCAGTTGGTACCCTCAGTGAGGATGGCTTTTCCTCCGGGTGACCCTTTATCGATGTTCTGTGTGCTCCAGCTTAGAGGGAGTGCCCTGCTGGACGTGTCTCGTCTTTGTTTTGGTTTTTTATTTCCAGCGTCAGGGTAGTGGTACCCGGTTGGCAGTTTGCAGCATCCCACTTCCTGTGCCATCTGTCCTTCAGCCTGTGTTGGCCGGGCAGCGCTGTCGTTCGAGCTGCTGCTGACTGCTCTTCTTGCCCTCTTCTCGTCACTGTTGTCGTTTGTGCAACAGCTTCTTTTTCTTCAGTCTTCGTTGTCCACATCATCGTTTGATATTTGTTTTTTTATCATCTGGTGTTGTGCAGAGTGTTTCAGGTTTTCTTTATCAACTGTCCTGAGTGCACAACATTCTTCAGACTGGTTTTGTTTTTGTTTTCCGCTGGACGGACGTGTCTTCAAGCTCTGTGTTTTTTGTGGGTTATTTATCCATTCTGTTGTAGTGTATCAGTTGTTGTGGCTGGGATTGTGGTTAGTTTTATTTGGCAAGTTCTGTGTGTGACTGAATACATGTATGTAAACCCTGAATTATTTTAGTCTGTGTTGTGTTGTCTGGGTGTTAGTGCTGGACTGGGTGGGTGTTTCTAGCCTGCTCTCTTATAGCGCGTGACAGGCGGTTTAGTACGATCCTGGCAAGTATCTTGCCTGCGATGGAGAGCAAGGATATGCCCCGATGGTTATCACAGGCTTGCTGGTTCCCCTTTCACTTGTACAAGTGAATGATAGATGCATCTTTGAAATCCTGGGGGATTGTCTCTTCTTTCCACATGAGTGAGTACAGCTGATGGAGCTTCTCAGTCAGCACAGTGCCTCCATCCTTGTAGACCTCTGCTGGTATGGAGTCTGAGCCAGGTGCTTTGCCACTGGATAGCAGACGGATTGCTTTCTGGGTCTCAAGAAATGTTGGCGGATCGTCCAGTTCTTCGTTGATGGGGACTTGTGGAAGACTGTCTATGGCTTCATCATTTATGGAGGAAGGGCGATTTAAGACACTGTTGAAGTGCTCAGTCCAGCATTCGAGAATTTTCTCCTTCTCGGTGATCAAGGTATTCCCATCTGCACTGAGGAAGGGGGATGATCCTGAGGATGTGGGGCTGTAGACTTCTTTTAAGGCATTATAGAACCTCTTCATATCGTGCCTGTCAGCATATCCCTGGATCTCATCAGCTTTGTCACTCAGCCACTTATCCTGCATCTGGCGTAACTTTTGCTGAACAGTCCTGCGGATGGCATCGTACGCATCCTTTTTTGATATGGACTTTAGGTTGCTCAGGTAGGCTTGATGCAGACGGCGTTTCTCATCCAGAAGTTGCTTGATTTCATCACAGTTTTCATCAAACCAGTCTTTGTGCTTTCTGGTCACGGGTCCCAGGGTCTCTGAAGCTGTTCTATAGATCAGCTCACGCAGGGTCCTCCAGTCAGACTCCACATTCTGGCTGTCCAGAGAGGCGGATTCCAGACGATCTTCCAGCAGCTCCACAAAGGACTGTTTGATGCTGATGTTTTTCAGCTTAGCGATGTTGAGCCGTTTTGGAGCCTTGGGGGCGTCTCTTGGGCTAGATTCGAATATTCAGCTTCGAGACTACAAGGCGATGGTCTGTCCAACACTCGGCGCCGCACATGGTCTTTGTCACACGTACATCTTGCCTATCCCTTTTCCTGACGATGACGTAATCGATGAGATGCCAATGCTTTGAGCGAGGGTGCATCCATGACGTCCTGTTACGGGTAGGGAGGCAGAAAACTGTGTTGGTTATCAGCAGTTCGTGCTCTGCACAGGTCTGAAGCAAAAGCAATCTATTTGGGTTGCAGTGGCCCACACCATGCTTTCCAATCACTCCATCCCAGGAAATGTAGTCAGAGCCAACTCTAGCATTGAAGTCCCCAAGAATGAAGAGCTTGTCTGCTTTAGGGATAGCAGCAATGACAGAGTGAAGGTCCTCGTAGAACTTCGCCTTCACTTCATCCGGGTTGGTCATGGTTGGGGCGTAGGCACTGACAATGGTGAGGTGCTTCTGGCCAGATGCCAGTGGGAGTTCCATGGTCATAAGCCTATCGTTGACTCCCTTTGGGATTCCAGCTAGCTTGCGGACAAGTGCTGTTTTTACTGCAGAACCAACGCCAGCCTCACGTCGCTCTTCGCTTCCTCGTCCACTCCAGAAGAAGGTGCAACCAGATCCCCGTTCACAGAGCTCGCCTTCGCCTGCAAGCCGAGTCTCACTCAAGGCTGCGATGTCAATGTTGTATCTGGCGAGTTCGGATGTAACTAGTGCCGTTCTCCTTTGGGGTCTGTCCGCGTTATCTCTGTCCAGGAGAGTCCTTATGTTCCAAGCACCAACGTTGAGAGGAACGATCCTGGTTTTTTTCTTTTCTTTCTTTTTGTTTCGACCGCTGATGTACGGTCCCCGCCAGCCGCAGTATGCTGGCCAGGGTGATATGGAGCAGACAATTTTTAGGGCACCTTTTCTAGCCCCTTCCTCATGCCAGGGAGGTGAGCAGTGCATTCCTAAAGAGGGCTGCTGAGACGGCTGTCGAGCTCCATCGCTGCTCTTGTCGACGAAGAACGACCCTATGGCCTGAGCCGCCTGCGTGCAGGTCTGCGGCTGCGACTGCCAGTGTACCCACACCTGTCGTTTCGTCGCTCGCCTGTCGCCACAGGACTTGGGGGTGATGAAATGATGAAAGATGAAAGGTCATTTTGGATGACTGATGACTTGCGCGATGAGTTTGTTTAAAGTGAAGAGGAGTTGCGCAACGTCGACCTCACTCTCTCGTCCAGGTCCACCAATTTCCAGTGGCAAGACTAAGTCGGAACGCTGTAAAGAAAGAATTGTCCAGATCCTTGGTACCCTATACAGACATGAAGCGGAAGGTCAATACTTACGTTAAGGATCTTTGGCAAGAGAAGTGGAACACCCAGATGGACAACAAGCTCTTCCAGATCCGTCCGGACCTGGGGGAGACCCTCCCTTCGGGGGTGAAGAACAGAAAGGAGGAATCTGTGCTGTGCAGACTGCGTACGGGGCACACTTTTTTTACTCATTCTTACTTGTTGAAGGGGGAGGAGGCCCCTCGATGCGTTCCCTGTGACGAGCCTCTCACCGTGAAACACGTGCTCCTTGACTGTTGGGATCTGCATGACGTTAGACGCAGACATTACACGGCGGTTTCTTTGAAGACTTTGTTTCGTGATGTCCCTCCGTGGGCGCTGATGGACTTCTTAAAAGAAGTGAACCTTTTTAACCAGATTTGAAGGTTTTAAACTATGGAAGTTTTTTTTAACTTTGGAGTGGAAAGTTTGAAGAAGTGACTCGTTTTAATTGGTTGGGTTTTTTTTAGCCTTGTAGCAGTAATTGACGCGGCGATAGCCTTGAGATGGCCTTAGTGGTCGGCGAGGCTCTAAGCACCATAATTTCATTTCATTTCATGCATGGGTAGAGACACCCCGGGGGCCAACTGCGTGTGGCATGCACACAGCACGGTGGAGCTAGATGGCCATCGGTGGCTCTCCTGAGCCGACGCCCTTTTATGGATCTCCATAAGGGTGTCTAGCCACGCGCCTCACCAGTCCCGGAAGGGAGCGGTGGGAGTGCCGGTTTAGTCGCCGGCAACCCGACCCTGAACAGGTTGTACTGGATTACAGGTTACCAGTAGCAGATATAATGACCTGACCTGACACAGGCAATCATTAAGACAACTAGGATGTGCTTTCATTGGAACAGGAATGATTTTTTTTTTTTTTTTTTTTTTTAATCAGTGTGGTACCACACATGACTGAAGGGACATGTTAAATATGTCAGTGAAGACACAAGATAGTTGGACTGCACACTTCCTCAAAAGACCTGGTGAGATGATGTCAGGGCCAGCGGCTTTTCTCGGAAAAGAGTCTGTTAGCAAAGGGGCGTTGAGAATATTGACCTGAATAGTTTCAAAAGCACAAAGTGTTACATATAATTCAGATTTTTTTTTTTCAAAACTTTACCGATATTGCATAGCCAATTTATAATTGGCATTTTTTTTTGGTTTGTTTGTTTGTTTCAGCGATGTTGTCAGACTGTATTTGCGAACATTGCAACCCCGAAACGAAAGCTCGGTTTGAGAAAGATAGGGGTAAGAGCATACACCACCCCTTTTATTGACTTCTTTTTATCTGTCTGTCATTCTTTCTTTCAGCTTTCTCTGGGTGTTTTTTTCTGTCAGTCAGTGTAACTCTGTTGTGTCTCTCTCTCTGTGTCTCTGAATCTCTCTCTCTCTCTCCTTCTCTCTCTCTCTCTCTCTCTCTCTCTCTCTCTCTCTCTCTCTCTCTCCCCTAGCATTTGTGAATGAAATCGAAGTTTCTGATCTGATTTTGTTCATTTACTTCTTTTTAATTTTTTTTCTAATATGTATATTCTTATTATTGCATTGCCATGATAGAGGCTGTTGGCCTGTGTCATTGAAGTCATTCTGCATCTGTCTCTTTTCTCTCTCTCTCTCTCTCTCTCTCTCTCTCTCTCTCTCTCTCTCTCTGTGTCTCTCTCCCCCTCTGTCCATCTGTCTGTCTCTCTTTCTTTTTCTCGACTTAAAGAAAGCTTTTGATCTTGTTGAACACACAATACTACATCAGAAATTGTCGTCATATCTCAGAGACCCCACCATGTTCTCCTTTGTAGAATTACTTCTTACCAATAGAACGCAGTATGTGCTTACCAATGGTAACACCTCTTCCAGTGAAGCAATTCAAAGTGGAGTCGCAGTGATTCGTTCTTGGAAGAGGTGTGGGTTCAAAATGAGAACTGGAAATGAACACCCTTTGAGTGCGATTGGAAAAGTAAGATTCAAACCAATCGAGAGCTGTGCTATAGATTCCAAACGTATGATGAAAACGGTTGAGAAGAATATCATGATCTATTGTGTTGAAGGCTGCAGAGAGATCGAGCAGACACAGAACTGAGACAATTCTGTTGTCTGCTTAGGACAATAATGTGTTGGATTTGTGTAAGAGGTCTGTCTGTGTACTGTGATTCTGTTTGTATGCAGACTGAAACATCTCAAGGAGGTCATTGGATGACAAATGACTGAAGAGTTGACGAAGAACAACTCTTTCAAATAATTTTGTCAGAAAGGGTAAATTTGAAATATGCATGTAGTTGTTTTAGGATTTCTTTGTCAAGATCAGGCTTCTTGAGTAGGGGTGTGACAAAGGCATGTTTTAAACCAGTTCATGCCAGAGAGTTTTGTTTTAAAAAAAAGAAGAAAAAAAAGTTCCCTCCCCTTGCCAGGGAATTTTGAGGATTCGGGGTTAATAAATCACACACACACACACACACACACACACACACACACACACACACACACACACACACACACACACAAAATTCTAGCACAAAAGCTATGGGCCATACATAAAGAAAGTAAACATTTTTGTGAAGGAAAATGAGTGTAGATTCTGCCTCTGGGCTTTTTTTCCCCCAATTAGGTTGATTGTATGTAACTGTTCAGGCATGTAAACTCAAGATAATAATTTTTGTGCAACAAAAATGTCTATTTCCCCCTCTACATAATGACATCCATAAAGAAAAGAAACAAAATACATCAAGAAATAGCATACCTATTGTCAGATTATACCTGTAGAAGAAATTAAAACAGGCTATAGGTTTATGAAAACGAATCACAGCTCGTGCAGACATGTAAGTAAATCACTGCCCCAACAATGACAAAGGTGGGTAAAGTCAACGTAAATCGTCAATCACGGTCTCAGAAACTGAGCTGGCAAGCTTTTTGACAGCAAAGAGCGTTGCATTTCCATTGTGACATTGTTATAATCGAACCCCAGCATAGTTGTTGTTCAGTTTGACCTTTCTCCTTATTGTTATGGGTTAAACTCTCTGTCTCTCTCTCTCTGTCTCTCTATCTCTCTCTGTCTCTCTCTCTCTCTCTCTAAAAAGTTATATTGTTCCCCCAAACAACAAAGAGAAACTACAAACCCATAGATTGTTGAACCTGTAAAATCTGTCCTTTTTTTTAGTTTATAAATTTGATACAAAAATGGCCTGTCACTGATTGTAATACCCATTTCCTTCAGAATTTTTGTTGTTACTAGAAAGTCTTGACAAATTCAAATTTAAAAACTATTTCAGTTTTGTCTCTTTTAGTTTTACTTTTAAAAATTTTGATGAAAATTTGGTTCATGGTGGTTTCCAAAACTGCAACAACAGAACACTCAGACACACACACACACACACACACACCACACAAACAAACAAAGGAGGGGGGATATGCTGCACATTGCACTGTTTAAAATGTTATGTTAAACATTTACTTAAAATGAAGAAGAAGCGAGTAGCCTTTTTTTAATTTTTTTTTTTTTTATTACAAAAAAATGTTTTGTCTGTTTTTAGCATTTTTACCGAGCACCATAATAGGCAGTTTTGTTCAAATTACCTATTGGCATCATGAAGACCTCGTGTTTTTTTTCTTTTTTGTTGTTGTTGTTGTTGTTTTGTTTTTGTTTTTGTTTTTTATTGTGTTTTTTTTTTTTTTTTTTGGGGGGGGGGGGGGGGGGGGGGGGATTGTGTGCGTTTTTTTGTTTGTTTTTTCGTTTGTTTTGTGGCCAACAGCGGCTTGCCAAACACTTCGGTAGGCGGCTCCGACTGTTAATTGGCGGGGGTTGATGTAAACGCGTTGGGTTACACTGCTGGTCAGGCATATTTCTAGCAGATGTGGTGTAGCGAATATGGGTTTGTCCGAACACAGTGATGCCTCCTTGAGAAACGGAAGCCGAAACTGAAAACTGTAGAGAACGATGTTGGGCTAGACAATGGTTGGCTAATCTGCCAAGTGCAGCCCATTGTCTTCGGCAGTACGTCCACAGTGCTGGTGGCTTTCCTTGAGATCTCAACATAAGTGATATATTTGAATTTTCATTTTGCTCCTTTTGTCACAACAGATTTCTCAGTGTGAAATTTGGACTGCTCTCCCCAGGGAGAGCGTGTCGCTACACTGACAGAGCCTCCCATTTTTGACTCACTTGTGCAAATAAAGTTAGTCTATGTTTTAACCCGGTGTTAGGTTGTCTGTGTGTGTGTATGTGGTAAACTTTAGCATTGCCATTTTCTCTGGAAATACTTTGCCTGCCAATACCAAGTTTGGCTTAAACAAAGTATGGAAAGTGATCTTCACAGTCATACCAATAACAGGTTGTTAAATATTAAATTCAATCAAATGACGTCAGACGCGCCGCCGCAGTGGGGATTTGTCTGCTTCCTTCGGAACTGAACATGCACGGTTCAATCCCGCTCGCATGCATTTTTCCCCACGCTTATTTCATATACATATTTAATACAGAGCACTTTTCACTGATTTTTTTCAATCTTTTTTTTTTAGTCTCCCCATCATTCCTTTACTGAAGGCTTTGTCTGTTGTTTGGTATTTGATCCCCTGCCTCCACTGTTTTTCTTATTTGTTTTCCTATCAAAATGAATTTTCTACAGAATTTTGCCAGGTTCAACCCTTTTGTAGCCATGGGTTCTTTTACGTGTGCTAAATGTATGCTGCACATGGGACCTCGGTTTATTGTCTCATCCGAATAACTAATGTCCAGACAACCACTCAAGGTCCAGTGGAGGGGGAGAAAATACTGGCGACTGCCGGTGTTATTTGAACCAGCGCGCTCAGATTCTCTCGCTTCCTAGGCGGACGCGTTACCGGAAGCAACATAGGTGCATTTTTTTCCACGTGGTGGATGTGACTGCGCGTAGGTGACCCAAAACAGAGCTGTAAAGGAGGGTAGGCAACACCACGGCTGTGTACACACCGAACTGATGTCTGTCTCGTATGTTTGCACACACACACACACACACACACACATTGTTTTTCCCTGAACACGTCTTCCTGTGGTCAGGGCATTAAAGCCGAACATTTGGAAAACACTTTTAACTTATCGGTTAACTTTCTCTCTCTCTCACACACACACACACACGCGCACACACACACACACACACACACACACACACACACACACACACACACACACACACACGTACACACACACACACACACACACACACACACACATATATATATATATATATAATTTGGGGGCGGGTGATGGGAATTTATCATTAGTTACGCAATATCTTCTTCTTGTTTTTTCAGAGAATGTGCTTTTCTCCAAAAAGGTGGACGTAAGCAGTAACAGTGACGAGGCATGCAAGATCACTGATGGGTTTGAAAGCAATACGTGCTTAGTTCCTGGTCAAAGGGAAGCAGTTGGATGTTTCGTTTCAAAAGTGCACGACATTCTGCCTTGGATTCAAATCGACATTGGACACGTCATCACTTTTCGTAGATTTCAAGTTGATTTGAGGACACCTCGTAAGTTTTTCGTTTTGGGGGTTTGTTTTTCCTTTAGAATAGCAGGCCATTTTGGGATGACACCCCAGATCACTTGTGATAATCCAGCGTCATTTGAAATGTGATTGTGTTTGAAGCATGAAGATTATTTCTTGATTTTGCCATCCATATACAGTGTCGTTGTTGATGTTGTTGCTGATGAATCCCCATATTTCAGAGTTGTACACCCCCACATATTGTCGGGGGAACATCGGGAAAAAAGTAATCATCCATCGTGCTGTATCTGTTTTTGACTCACAGTTTATGTGAAAACCTGTTTTTGTTGGATTACTATATAACTGTGGGGGTGGGATGCTGGTGCTGTAACTTTCTTGCTTGTAAACTCCTGCTATTTTATTCATAATCTAAATAATCTCTCATCCTGTGCATTGTTTAGAAAATCTGCTGGAAGAATGCTTCAACCTGGGCGACCTTTACATTTCTGTGGACGGAAGGCGCTGCACCTGGTCACCTGAAACCTTTAAGTGCCCATATGACAACACCCGTATGTATGCCATAAATGTGGAAGCATGTTGCATACATAATCTAAAACTCAAGTTTCAGGGGAAAAAGTCTATGTTCGGTTAATCCTCTGAACCGAATTCTTATCTAAAAAAGACAACAGTAATACAACAACAGCACCAGCAAAAAGACCAACAGCAGCAACAACCCCCCCCCCCCCCCTCCTACCCCCAATATCCATTCAAATCTTTAATCACATGCGAAAACAAGGTGAGTGTGTGACCAACCACCTAGGGTCCTATTGACAGGGAAGGCGTAAATAGAAAGGCCCGGACTAAACGTGTTGTGCAAGACAATCCATTGAAAGTTGGGATTCATGGCGGACAACTCTGGCGAAGTCCGAAACAAAATGCAGCCTAAAACAGCTGAAATTTAGTCCAGTGATTTCGCTTGTCGTTACTTCGTATGTCTCGACTTCGTGGAAGAAAAATGGCGGCGTGTGTTTCTTCTCATTTCTGTACTCGACGTTTTGCGAGTTTTCATTTTCTTGGATAGACTGCCTGCTGAGGCGGTCGGACTCCATTTGCCTGGGTTTGAAATCAGAGTTGTCCTGGAGTATGCGGGTCCACGGCACCTTATTCCGTATCATTTGGTTCACCCCCCACAGGGAGGGCTCCCCCATCCGCCATCTGGGGGACGTGCCCCTGCGCCGTATAGTCCCGGCACGAGGATTCGTTCACTAAAATGAACCTAAACAGACGCATTTATCAAGAAAAAAAAAAACAAAACAAAAAACCTTTACGAAATACTGCCCTGAATCTATGTGAACAGAGAAGTTTGCCACATGCTTTCGCTTCCGACGCTATCTTGGATTTTGACATTTGACCCAGCAAGTGCTCGCCAATTGTTCCTGAAATATGACTTCAAACAATTCTTTCTCGGAAAACCAAGCCTTCGGTAGCTCCGATGAAAAGACCTGGGAGCTACAGGATGCCGTGTCTGACACATATACAGACGAAGACCCGATCTCTCTTCGTCGATTCCAGACCATAGCAGACGACGCCATGTGTAAGTGTTTGTTTTCATCATTCGATCCCAGTTAACTAAAAAAAAACAACATTACTGTTGAGATACACAAATGATGAAAACTGGCCACTGGAAATCATTTGTCGGCTTATTTTTTATGTCTTATTGATCATTGACAGACAATAACATATAAACATATAATTCTGCTTCGACACATAACACGCTGGATCTAGCAGACTGACCCAGTTTCTGCTTGCAGATGAGTAAGTGCTTCGCTATGAGAGAATTCAAGACAAACTATGAACTGTATTGATACTGCGCTGGTTATAATCGTTTGTGTCCACGATTTATGCATTTTTCACATGACAGTCTGTGTGTGCGTGCATGCATGTGTGTGTGTGTGTGTGTGTGTGTGTTTCCCTTGCATGCAAGGTTGTGCGCGCGTGTGTGTGTGTGTGTGTGCGCGCGCGCGCGTGCGACATGGTAATGCCAGTGGCGAGTGTATGTGTGTGTGTGTGTGTGACACGATAATGCCAATGGCGGATGTGTGTGTGTGTGTGTGTGTGTGTGTGTGTGTGTGTGCGTGTGTGTGTGTGTGTTCGCGCGCGTGCGACATGGTAATGCCAGTGGCGAGTGTGTGTGTGTGTGTGTGTGTGTGTGTGTGTGTGTGTTATTTTTTGGTGCACATTTCAATCAGTTGGGGAAAAAAAAGTATTTTCGCTTTTTGTTTCAGGAATGCAGGTTACAACACGGAAGATCCAGGATCACAGAACCCCATCCCCCTTTTGAACCTGGAGTGTACCTGGAGGATGTCAAAACAAGGGCTGACATCAACCAATATTTGCAGCCAGTAGACATACTTTGTGTGCAACAGGGAGACAACACAACGGTTTCATTTCTGTCAGCAACTCATAAAGCGAATAGATCCAGCTTTGTTCATCATAGATCAGAAGTTATGGGGAAATTTAGAAACATAAATGTCAGACATCCACAAAATTAATAGTCAAAGACAACGAAATTATGGGTAGGGTGGACAAAAGTTATCAGTTAATTTAACAAATACAGTGCATTACACAAAACAAACAAATGGTGGAAAACTCTTTTCTTTTCCTGCTTCATTGACATTGCACGAGTAAATGCTTTTATTTAATTTCAAGACTTTAGAAAAAAAAAATCACCCACACATTCCAGAATTGCAGAGGCATGACAGATTTCGTCAGACGGACATTACTGAAGAAGTGATTAGACAGCTTGCAAGTCTGGGTGAATATGAAGAAGTTCCAGAAGCATCTAATAGAATTGTGTTCACTAAACATTGCATTCTCCTTAAAAAAAAAAAAAGTTATGCAGAGTTAAAGAAAGAAAGAAAGAAAGAAAAAAAAAAGAAAAAGATGTGTGTTACCTGTGGAAACCACATGTGCTTTGTGGAGAGCAGGAGCTGCCTTCTTTTGTTCTGCTGAACAAGAAGTATGTTGTCTGTTGTACATGACTCATGTGATTTGTAGTAATGAGTCAGGAAATATAGTTGTGTTTTCATTCATTGCACTAAACATCTGTTTTGTTTTGTTTTTTCACAAAACTGTGAATTTTGTTTGAAATGAAAGAAAAATGATTGTTTTCGCAATAGAATTGAAAATTGTGAACTTGAACCCAATATCTTGGATTTGTTTTTCAGTAAGAATGTGAAAAATACTGAAAATGCACAAATTTTCTATTTTTATCAACAGAGGTCAAAGGACATCGAAATGACTATGTTCCACACGCATTTAAGAAAATATTATATTTTGAAAGTTTGCTTTATTCTGATGAAAATGATGTATTATACATCCAGTTTGGTTCATAAATGCACATTTTAGAGTTAATGATGCTCAGTTACTATCAAAAAAACAAAAACAAACAAATAACAACAACAACAACAACAACAAAAAGACGTTTTTCTTGACAAGCCATTCTTGATCTGACTGAATCTGTTAGCGGAGAACTAGAGTATGTCCAAGACCGAAAAGACAGTTTGCCACCTGTGCTGCTAGTGATGTTGATATTGCTGTGTTGACAAACTTAAGGTGAACGTTCCTTTTCTTTTGCTGCACGTTGACAGTGGAATTCACTACCTTCAGACTTCCGTTACGCCCCAACAACCGCGTTCAACAGAGTACTGAAAACATATCTTTTCAAACTGTACTTTTCTCACTGCAACATTTCCATACGCATATGCTTGCTGTGATCGTATTGCTGGATGTGCCCTTTGTGTTGATTTGTATCCATTTTTTAATGATTTTGGTTGTTGTTGTTTTTGTTTGTTGTGATGTTTGGTTCTTGGTATTTATTTTTGACTGTGGTGACTGTGATGTGCTTTGTTTTGCTGCGATTTGTGCCTGTGTGATTTGAGACTGTGATGGTGCCTGTGTTGATTTACATCATTTTTATGTCACATAGTAGTAAATATGTATATACCAGCCAATGTCATGTGAGAGTGTGTTGACTTTGTACGTTTTCCGTCACATAGTCTTAGACTTGTTTATTTCATTTTAAAGCGTGGTGAGCCCCATCTGAGATGGAGGTACTGCGGAATGTAAACCTGCATTTTATGATGATGATTATTATTATTATTATTATTGTTGCGTTATTTTGCCACTGGCACATTTCAAGATGTTGCTGACCTTGGTTGGTGTTAGACAACCTACAGCATGCCGTACAATAGTCGTCATGCCAACACAGCGCCAGGCCAGAAAAAAAATATCCTGACTCAGCTAAACCAGTGGTCATCATACCAACACGGCACCAAGCCGAAGTAACCAAGAGCAAGTTGTAAGCCATGCAAGAGCAGGGAGATGTCATCGGTTGCATTGTTGGCACTCGCATATGAATTCAGGCATCACACGAACAGGAGCACGTATTTTTGAAGCGGAAAACTGACCATTCAGTCAATGTTCTGACACTGCTCAGTTGGAACCTCTCCCCAGCCAAGCAACCTGTGTGAATAGCTCCTTCATCTGCGCTCTCCTCTCTGAGGCTGTCAGAATCCAGCTCCCGGACCACCAGGCACCTTAAGGTCCTGCAGATGGTAAAGGAAGGGGCTAAATAAGACTGTCTGCATGGTGAGGGTTACCACCTTTTCCCCCATCCCCGTAGTCAGAAGTCGTCGGTGCCCGGAGCTTTCCCGACAGGAAAGGTGGGGTCTAGTCATTCTACACCCTAGACCACCCAGTTCAGAGTGGGGGGGAAACCTTCAGCTCAGGACTTAATGCTAATCCCTCAATGCGCTCCATTTCACAGCTCCTCCAGTCTCTCTTTCAGACCTCTGGCTGATTGGGATAATTTGGCTTACCATTGTCTTTTAGAAGTCCCCACAGCCATATTATGTTTGATGTCTTCCAACACGGGGCCAACCAGCTGTGTGAAGAATGCCCGGAACACCTGGCTATGGAGTCTCCTCCTGCTGAGCTGTAGGACTGGGAGATCTTTATAGGATTCGATGGTTTGCCTTTTTCTCACTTCTTCGTTAGTGATGTGATCTGAATAGGAGACGTCGAGGAGTTTTCGGAATCATCTCGTCTCTGTAGCTTGTATCATCTCCTTCATGTCAGTTGTAAAAGTACACGACTCATAGGCATACAGGAATATTGAGATGACCAAGGAGCATATGAGTCTGATCTTTGAGCTGCGGGCGATGTTCTTGTTACCCAGACGGTCTTCAGATTTGTCTGTGCTGTTGTTTGTGCAGTGCTTGACAGTATTTCAGGCATTGATCCTTTGTCTTTTACTACCACTCCCAGATACTTAAACTGTGGACTGATTTCAGTTTCTCGTCATTGACTCTGATATCAGTGCTGGTGCCGTTGGTGTCTGTCATCAGCTTGGTCTTCACTGCACTGATTTCCATGTCGCAGGCTGCGAAGGTCTTGTCCACGTGTTCCACCAGTCTTGGTAACTCCTCTTCTTTCCTGCTGGGCAGTCACAGTACAGTGAGTCTATGTAATAACTCAGTGATCGGTTGTGTATGTGTGTGTGTGTGTGTGTGTGTGTGTGTGTGTGGCAAACCTTTACAAATTCATTTCCTTTGGAAATACTGTGCCTGCCAATACAGAATTTGGAAATGGAAAAAAAGTCATGCCAGTGATAGGTTTAAGTATCCCGGATTAAACCGTATTTCCAGATCATGAATGGTTTATTTCGTTTCGGTTCTGGATCCAGAAATTTTTAATTTGGCTCTTCCGAGTTGCCTGAACGAATGTTTGGATTTGAAGATGGCGTGACGTCGCTTTTCTTTTTCGCAGTTAAAAAGTCAAAAAAATAGAAATTCTGCAGAGAACACCTACAATGACACCAACTACACTATCGACGTGTTAACTGAATGTGGAAATTCACTAGATTTAGAAAAGAAAAGAAAGCAACCTTCATTTTCGGTAGCGCACACCAGTCTGCACAGATCTGTAACAGTGTGCTAGAGGTGGAGTCCATGGTAACGTCTCATTTGCCGCGAACTTAAAAAGACATTTTTTTATTTTATTTATTTTTTTTTTAGGAGAAATCAGTGGATGCATAAAAGTTCTGCTGGTGCTGTTTCTTTTCTTTCTTTTTTTTCTTTTTTTTTTTTTCCTTCCATCATCATTTTTCTCCTTTCTGTTGTCTTTTTTTTTTCTTTCCTAATGTTTTTAATCTGTCTTCTTCCCAATGGCATGTTCAAACACCTACAAGACCATGCAACATATATTACACATACATGATGGCTTTACACAAAATCATATTCCCTGAAAGAGAGGCATGGTATACATACACACACACACCCTCTCACTATCTCTGTGTCTCCTTTACTCACTCAGTCCCCTCCCTCTCCACAAGCTCTGCACCTAAGTACAATAATATGTATGTGCACACTGAATACTACCCTCAGGATTTTTTGTGGGCCTGACGCAGTGTTCTGGTATCTTAACGGATACTGATCATAGGTTACGTAGGCTGAGTTCTGATTCAAAGATAAGGTCAAGATTTTTGCACTTGCCGTATTTAAATTTGGAAATGGACAGTTTTGCTATTAACAATATCGTATTGATTTCCTTTCGTTTTTCGTCAGTTGGAATGTCCATTTTTGTTGTACCAAACAGAGCTACTTTTTCATCCATGGGAATCAGCGTATCGTAACGTGTAAGAATGAGTTCTTTCACATGTTTCCAAAAGGAGGAAAGTTTGGGGCAGGAGTAAAAGGCATGTTCAATGTAATCGGTTTCTTGGCACCAGTTACATCTGTTTGTGTCCGTTACACCCATTTTAGCAAGCAGAATATTCGTTGGGTAGATATTGTGTATGAATTTGAAGTGAAGTAACCTCAGTCGTGATTCTTTCGTACATTCGTATGCTAATTTGAAGTAGTCGCTTATATTGATGTCTAGCTTACGTTTCCAAAACTGAGCTGCACATATTTCATGGTTTTGTTTTCGGACGAATGTTTTCCTGATTTGTTTATTTGACAAGGTATTGAGGTTCCCCTCTTTTGTTGCAATGTCGTTTGGATTTTCATCGTTGTGGACATCATTAGCTAGATGGAGTTTCCATGTTTGTGGGATTGAGTTTATTATGGCATTGTATTCAAAAAGAAGGCCAGGGTCAGCGCCTAATTTACGCACTATTTCTTCATACGTCATTATATTTCTGTGCTGCCAAAGGTCCTGCACGACACGGACGCCGCCTTTACTCCATTTGGGAAAGTGCAGCGCATTTCCTTTGTATCTTATATTTCTGTTATTCCATAGCGGTTCTGTTTTTATGTTTTCTATCGGTCTGTCTTCGTTAAAGATGGCCACCGTTTTTATTACATCTCTCCAAAAGACTGACTGCACTTTTTCCAGTTTTTTTTAATTTTTTTGGGTGAAACGTTACACTTGAAACTGCTATGACTATCTTGAAAGGGGGACATGTTGTGTCTCGCCAGAATGCTCCAGTGAGATTTTGTCTCTTTAAGGAGTCTGGTTGCCCATTTCACCAAGAACATTTGCTGCTGGTGTTCGATGTTGATCATGTTTAAACCACCATCTTCTTTGTCGAGGCTGAGAACGCCTCTTTTTATTTTTTTCAAATGCTTTTTTATTATTAAACTTTTTTTTCCAAAGAAATCTGTACATTAATGTGTTAATGGTGTTCAGAACTTTAACTGGTAAAGACGCTACCTGTAGGACGTGAAAGAATTGTGACAGTAGAAAAGTTTTTGCCAGAATAACTTTACCATATAGAGAGGGGTTTCTGCGTTCCCATTGTTTTATCACCTTAGTTATTTTTTCAACTCTGGATTTCCAGTTTTCTTCGATTTCCGAAATTTCCATTTCTGCGGGGAAATATATTCCCAGAAGTTTCAGTCTGTCAGATCCCATGGGAATGCCATTTATTTCACCTGTTTCATGTTTTCTTGACCCTAGCCACATGCCGTCAGATTTATTTTTATTTAACTTCAGACCTGAATACTCCTCGAACTGCGTTACAATATCTGTAGCTATTTGAATATCTTGTTCATCTTTAAGGGTTAGTGTTGTATCATCTGCAAACTGCTTTATTTTAGAGTTGTTGCTGTGGTTGCACACATTGTCGAGCGGAGTTAGGTCAATCCCTTGAATATCTTTATTACTTCTAATTCTTATCGCCAGTATTTCTACTGCAAGTACAAAAAGAAGAGGGCTGAGGGGGCATCCCTGTCTGATCCCTCTTTCTGTTAGAAACCAATCAGACAACCATCCACCATTATGAACACAGCTTAGTGTCTTGTTCATTATGGTCGAAACACAATTTGTGAATCTTGGGCCAAAGTTAAAAATATCTAAGGCTTCGATGATACATTTTTTTGACAATGTATCAAAAGCCTTGAAGAGAAATCAAGGGCAATGAGAGTCCCTGGTTGATTGTTTGTGTTGAGATATTTTGTGAGATCATCGAAAAATCTCAAATGGACTGCGATGTTTCTACCTTTTATGAAACCTACTTGATCTTCATTTACAACTGATTTGATTACATTTTGGAGTCTCATGGCCAGCGCTTTCGTAAATATCTTGTAGTCTGTGTTTGTAAGAGTAATTGGTCTATAATTTGCGAGGTTATTTCTGTCCAAGTCATTGCCTTTGTGTACTAAAGTTATGATTCCTTTTTTCATTGAAGGAGGTAGTTCTCTCTTAAGTGCATCTGTAAAACAACGATAGAATGGTATTTTTAATTTGTCCCAGAACGTTTTGTAGAATGCTGGTGTCAAGCCATCACTACCGGGTGCAGAGTCTTTGTTTAAATTAGTAAGGGCTAGTGTCAGCTCGTCCAAAATTATTTCTTTGTCACATTGATACTTTTCTTCTTCTGTAAGTACTGGATAATCTTCATTACTCAGGAAATGGTCTTTTATATGTCTTCCTCTTCCTATGGATATGTCCTTCTTGTATAGGTTTGTGTAAAATTTCTCGATCTGGTTCAATATTTTCTGTGAATTGTCTGTCATGTTTTCGTCTATGCCTAGAGATGTTATAATGTTCGCAGCTCCTTTGATCTTTTCAAGGCGGAGGAAATATTTTGTATTTTTTTCACCATCTTCTATCCATTTGGCTCTTGAGCGGATCTGAGCACCTCTAGCTTCTTTTAATTCTTGTAGTTCTATTTCTTTTCTTAGTTGTCCAGCTTTCATTAATATATCTTTATCATGAATGTTCTGATGTAGTTTTTGTTCAATTTCGTTTAGCATTTTGATTTTGGCGTGTTTATTGGGAGATCGATTTTTGGCGGTTTTTGAATAGCTTATGCAAAATGACTTGTATCTAACCTTAAACATTTCCCAGTTTTGAGGGTTTCCTTCTTGAGATTGTGAAAAATGCTAATCTATAAATGTGCTTGTTTCTTCTAGAAACCGTTCCTGAGATAGGAGTGAGTTGTTAAATTTCCAATATCCTGGACCTCTTTGAAACTTATTTGGACTAAATATTGCTTTCACAAGTTTATGGTCTGAGTGAGGGAATAATTCAATGTCTACTTTCTTCACAAGTGTAATGGAGGTAGTGTCGCTGAAAATATAATCAATTCTTCTAGCTGTAAAAGGAGCAGATCTTGACCAAGTGTATTCTTTGGCATCTGGATGGATAGACCTCCACGTATCTTCCAAGTCAAAAGAGGATAACATTTCTAGAAGGGCTTCTTTTTCTCGTTGTGAGTGAGGCTTGCCGGCTATGTTATCTAGAGCATGTATTGTTGTGTTAAAATCACCCAGAACCCACAGGTGGTCGTAATCTTGCTTATGTAACAAGTTGCCGAGTTGGTTAATGAATGATATTTTGTCAACGGTCGTATTGGGTGCGTAGCAGTTAGCTATGATAGTTGATTTGTTGTCGTGTACAATTCTTATTAACAATATTCTCTCTGTTGCTTCGATGAGTTCTGCATGAATCTGTTTATGGTTGGAAATTAGAATTACAAGCCCATTGCTTCTATTAGTACCTACGCTATAGAATACACTTCCAGACCACTGCACATTAATTTGGGACAATATATCATCTGTCACGTATGTTTCCTGCAAACATGCAATGTCTAACTTTTGTTTTTTGAGGAAGTCAAATACTACTTTCCTTTTTAGGTTATTTCTAAGCCCTCGTTGTGTTCTGGCTGCGTCAGGACAGCGGGCCTTTTGTTTTCTGGAAGACTTTGACTTGTGGTAGGGGGAGACTCGCTCCTTTCCCTCTTTTTTTCCGGCGCTGTTCGCTGTGCCGTGAGCAGGCTTCGCGTGGCTGGTTTTCTTTGCCGCATCGCTGGCGCGCGCTGGCGGCTGCACACGGTGTGTTGGTGTGGTGCTGCTCTGAGCACTGGGCATTTCCTCTCCCACTTCTTTGTGCTCGTTGGTTTCTTCAGACTGCTCTGCTGCTGCTCCCTCCTCCTCTGGAGCTGGGGGCACAACAGAGGGGCAGTCACACATTTTGTGTCCCTGTTGCAGACATCCCCTGCACACCACCTCTCCCTCACAGTTTGCTGCCAGATGTCCGTCCTATAGACACTTGCTACATTTTACAAGTTTTTGCTTTTGCTCTTTATGGTAGAGAGCCGCGGTGAACACACCAAGTTTTAAGACTGGTCGCAGAGGTGTGCTCGGCACAGAGATGAACACAAACCTGCGGCCAGTCTCGAAACGTGTCAGCCGTCCATCGGGGTTTCTCGCTAGCTCATTTCGAAGTGAGGATCTGATCTCCACTCCTAGCTTCTGCAGTGCGCCTTCAATGTCTTTGTTGCCCACACTGAGAGGTACATTGTTTATCCACAGTTTGGTGGTTAGTTTCTCATCAGTCTGGTCTCTGATAACGAAAGGATTTTTGTCCAGGAGAGAGACACGTGCTCCCCTGAACAAGAACCCCTCCAACAAGAGCTTGTCTCTGGTTTCATTTGTTTTCGGATAAATCCGCCACAGACCACGTACACGCTGAGCACCACGGATTGTCTCACGCCCACAAACCGCTTCCGCAGCTACACACACATCGTAGACTGTAGGCAGCGACTCATAGTCTGGCAGTGCACGCGCCGTAACATAAACTGGGGCTACTGGCGGGGCCGGCATTCCCGCCGCCATGATCGCTTAAGCACTGAAAAACTCCTTTCCAATGAAATTTTTTTTTCGTTCTCCACACAGAAGATGTTATTTAGATGTACACAATACACACCACAATACCTCACTCACAGACTGTGCTGGTGAACATTGAACTTATGTCTTAGGTATATTACTTTCACAGTTTTTTAGCAAAAATGTACGGAGCACTGACGATCGTGGTCTGCCGACATCGGAGACCTGGCCGGAAGTCCTTAAAAAGACAATCTTAATTAATCAAAATACATGAAAATAACATGATTTAAACGGTGTTAACTTCCTGAATACAATAATCTATTTATCGTGGAAAAAATAAAAATTAAAAAAAATATATAAAATTTGGTTTATTAGAAGTCAGATGAGTTTTAATGTTTAAGTCTTCTTGCTTTTGAGGTGATCATGATTGTTCAGTATCTTTACATTTTGATAAGGACATTTTTAACGATTTTTTCCCCTCCCTTTCCCCCCCACATGATTCCTTTATTGGATAAAGTGGGTATCAGAAGGGAGTCGTAAACGCTGTACCTCTCTTAATGTTTGCATGTTAAAACTTCTTACCTAAATCATAATGGCTATGTCATTATGTTTCATTCATTCATTTATAATAATCTGATCGATGTTCCTAATGTATCGTTTATCTTTAGACACTAACATGGGGTGTATTCGACCGGAAACGGGACGCTACCTTCGCTTCGAGAAAAAAACGATTGGAGGAATCAATAAACAGGACGAGGAAAAGTCCTTGTACCGTTTGGGGCTTTGTAACGTCAACATATTTAGTAAGTTGTCAGGTTGTCCATATAGCATTCCCAGGTCCTGTCTATGTGTCTGCGTTGGTCTTTGTCTCAGCCCCGCTTCTCATTCCCCTCCCTCCCTCCCCCCTTCTCCACACCTATCTCTCTCTCTCTCTGAGAATCAGAACAGGGAGTACTGCCTATGATGTCTTAAAGGTATCAGCCGATTTCTAGGATTGCTTAACACAGGACAACAAAGTGGAGCTCATTTGCTTTTGCACTTCCACATGAAGGGCAAATAAACTTGTTATCATTGTGTTGCCTGTAACCATAACAATGCCTAGAAAATTCAGAAAAATCTAAATCTTAACCTTGCCAAAGTGCGTTTTAAATCTCTGTCTATATTCAGAGGCAAATAATTTGAAAGCCTTGTCGATCCAGTTTAATTCCTACCTTTGACACCCTGTTTGTACTGCATCTGCCATCCAACTCATGTAACACGTTAGCTTTCCATGGTATTTTTTAACAATCAAAAGTACATCTGGTAATGAAGTTCAGATATATAACATAATGATTGCTTTCATTCAGCGTTTTCATGGACACTCCAAACAACATTATTCATTGGAAATAAATGAACCTTTTTCACAGTTCATTACTTATTCATTAAGATCCCATATTTCAGCTCTGTATCATGCAAAAGGTGACAGTAAAATAATTTTATAAACAATTCAAAAGATTGATTTTCTCAACTACCGGATGATTTTTGCATGGTACTGTAAGGAAAATGGTATCCTATTTTCCTAGATCCATTATTTTACAGGGTAACATGTATATCGGGGATTGGAATTTGTTATTTTGATATACTATTTTCCTAGACCCTTTTTTTTTTTTTTTTTTTTTTTTTTTTTTTTTTTTTTACAGGGCAACTATTATATCGGGGGATTGGGAATTGTTCTTGGGCCAAGATAGAGGAGAACTGTTCGTGCAGGAACATATCCTTGAGGTCCTCTACTTTGTTTTCATTTCGCCAACTCGACGTAATAACAAAATGAAATGAATAGCGGGATCAGTAGCCTTTTTTTTTTTTCTTTTTTTTTTTTCTTTTTTTTTTGTCGAGTCCAGGTATGACTGGTGATTCACTTATTCGCTAATTTTGAGCATTCGGGCATGAAAAATTCATAATGTCCATTAAACCCAGAGTTCACTCCCATGTGAAACACCTCTGGCAGGAAGACTGAAACTCGCAAACTGACAAGTTGTTCCACATTTGTCCTGATCACGAACGTTTCTTCCGTTGTTGGAAACAAGAAAAAGGCGACCATCCTCTGCAGGATCCAGATTGTCAAAAAGTGTCAAACATCTGATAGACTGCTGGAATCTGCATGATATCATCGCGCTCAAATATTGTGTTTGTGGCTAGTTCCATTAAGATCTTATTTGCGATGTCCCCACATAAACTTATTTTCAGTTCATGAAGGAAATCATTGTCTTTACTTGCACTGAAACGTACTTCGGTGAGCTGATCTTTTTACGCTATTTTCAGAATTTTTAGACTTGATTTCATTTTTGAGACGTGAGTGAATGTGTATTCTAACGCTGTTTTAATGGACCTGTTTTGAGTTAGTTTGTGTTCTATTTGATTGGTTTTAAGAACTGACCGGTATTCATTCCTGAAATGTCCATTGGCAGTCGGATGGGCTTGAAGCAAATTATTTGATTCAAATTAAAAAGAATCATATTTGAAACACTTTGTTGAAGTCAAATTTAGCTTTCCAAGAAAAAAAGGTACGAAAAGGAACAAACATTATTTTTTTATGTTGCCTTTTCCACAGCAGTGTAGCATTTTATCATGGCATATCATGAAAGGAAGTACAGAGTATAGTCTTGTCAATTAATCCTTAATTCAGATTGACCCAGAAGGCAGCATCGCGGTTAACGTCATCACCCCTTTCATTTACCATTAACAAAATATAGAAAAATAATTCAAAATACCACCCGCCCCCTCCTCCCAAACAAACACATCAACGAACCCGCCCCCAAAAAGTAAAAAGTTTGGGAGTTATTTATTCCATATTTCATTTTTGTTTTTTGGTAGCTGTTTATTCCGTAATTCATTTTTGTTTTCTCATATCAAATTGTTGACAGACTTTGTTTTGCAATTCGCAATACAGTATGTTCAACATCGAAACCTTTTTGTTTTCATTTCAGTTTGCAAGAAAGGGTATTATGGAGCCGCAGGGGAGAAATGTCAGAAATGCCCAGAAAATTGCATACGTCCCTGTGATAATTACTACGGGTGTGAAAAAAGTAAGATATAACCCAAAACATATTATAGTTGTGGTGGTGTGTGTCGTTAGTTACTCACGTGCGTGAACACACTAACGTTATACTACTACTTATGTGAGATCATGCCAATGTGCCTATGTGTCTGTGTATTTTAGAGTGTGTCTGTGTGTGTGTGTGTGTTAGATACCCCCCTCCCCCCGCAAATCTACTACCAAATCACAAAGCAACAACAAACAAACAAAACAATTCAAACGAACTGGGAGGATAGTAAATATTCATTATGAAAAAAAAAGCCCTGCCACCCACCACACAGCTGCGATTTGAAGTATAGAATAAAATATCAATGTCATAACACAGTATAACAGAACAAAAATAGATGCTAATGTCTTTCGTTCAAACTTTATCAACCATATCGCAGTACTTACTATGGAGACGGCATGAAACTGTAGCTAGAAAATCAAGATTGGAGCGGAGGATAGTGGTATATACGGGTGGATGAGGGGATGTTAAGGTCTCTGCGCCAGTTGGTTTTGTATGAAGTCTTCCCGACACTGATACTGGGGTGAGATGACTTAGTATGTCTTGATCGCAGTTTCTGTGGAAAGTCAGTCAGAGATCAGTGGTGAAGGTCACAAAATGACGACAATCAAAATGTGTCTGGTTGTGATTTCATGCCCTGCTCCATGGTTTCCTATTCTTCAGATCCAGGCAGGGAATGTCAGGGCACACCAATTGGTGTGCTGACTGCTCTGGACCTGTGGAGTTCCCTCTGAGGTTATGAGGTCTGACAACCTTTGTGGATGACTGCCGTGCCCTTTTGAACAGCCCTGTGTAAAGGTTTCCCTGGTGTTGGTGTCAGTGTCAGTAGTTGTTAGGGAGGCCTTGGAAGTGCCCTCGAAACGTTTTTCTGTCCTCCCATCAACCGGCTTCCCCTGTGACAGTCCACCATTGAGGAGTTGATTGGGGATACGTTGAACTTCCCTGCCATGGTGTTTTGTCATGACTTTGGATCCTCTCAACGACGGGCGCAAAAGCCGAGCGGTTAAAGCGTTGGTCTTTCAATCTGAGGGCCGCAGGTTCGAATCTCGGTAACGGCGCCTGGTGGGTAAAGGGTGGTGATTATTTCCGATCTCCCAGGTCAACATACATACAACAAGAATAATACCCAGCATGCACATGCGCAAAAACGGAGTATAGCTGCCTACGTGGCGGGGTAAAAACGGTCATACACGTAAAAGCCCATTCGTGTACGTATGAGTGGAGGTAGGAGTTGCAGCCCACGAACGGAGAAGATCCTCAACATCTTACGGAGACAGGTCATGGGGATGTGATTTAGCTGCTGGATTGTGTCGCGTGTCGACCATGCACGTTTCGCTGTCCCTGCTGCTTGATAGGCTTTAGCTTTGTTTGTAGTCTGGTCCCTCGATACCATGCCATTACTTTCGTTGTCTTCGTGCTGATGCTGACAGCAAAGTCGTCACAGGCGGCTGGTAATTTGTCCATGCTAAATTACATTTCTGACACTGGTTCAGCATTTACGGCCTTGTGTGTGTGTGTGTGTGTGTGTGTGTGTGTGTGTGTGTGTGTGTGTGTGTGTGTGTGTGTTATATTGTGACAGGATGAGTTACAGTTCTTGTTTCACTGCACCATACTTGCAAAGTGTATTGTCGAAGTTTATAACACACACATACACACACACGCGCGCGCGCACACACACACATACACACACACACACACACACACACACACATATATATATATATGCGCGCGCGCGAGCATGCAAAAACATTTGCTATGTAAAGAGAGGCACCGTGGCAGATTTTATCAGACTTTGGACTTCTCATCCAGTGTTCATTTACGGTTTGAGGCCTTGTACTGTTCTGGTGTTATGTTAGGAGCTCCGACTTTAATCACTCCAGCCAGGTGGGAAAGGGTATCGAACTTCGGTTGGGGAAAGTTCAAACGGCGGAAGAAGAGGATCGGGCTCCGCCTTCCTTTGCAAAGCCGTAGACACAGTGGACCAGGATATGAGTTGCCTGCCACAATGCCCGTATAAAGTGTGTGTGTGTGTGTGTGTGTGTGGAAATAGGAACACACCATGGATGCATACCCCCAAAAACAGAATATGGCTACCAATACACCGGGGCATATATACAAAACGGTAATACACGTAAAATGTTACATGTCTGTGTGAGTGTGCATGACCAAAACCTTTCAGAATGACACAGGAAACGATGATGAGCGCCCAAAGACAACTGCCAGTAGGCTGTGTCCAAGTAGGCAGCCCTTTGTGCAAAGGACTCGTGTTTGTAAAGCTGCTAGAGCTTCATTTACTATATGTGTCAAAGTAGTCAAGAGAGTGTCAATGTTTTCAACTAACAAAGAGGTAGGGATGGGATCTAGTTGGTAGGTAATCGGTTTTGATAAAATGATCTGTGACAGAATAGAAGCAGTTAAAAACAGAAGAAACTGAATGATTCGAACTGATCACAGATAATGGAGCAGTTGTCACTTGATCAAATTCTTGTCTGATGTCTGTGACTTTCTTTGTAAAATAGTCAGAAAACACTTGAGGCAGCTAAAGAAAGGACAAGAGGAGATTATTTGACATTGCCAGTCAGCTTTTCACAAAATTATTTTAATGTAAAACAATTTTCTAGCTGACGTACAACAACTAATTTGATGATTATAGTAAGCTGCTGTCGCATGTTGGACAATGTGAGTGACATGTTTCTTTGCACTGGTTAAAATCTCTTTGAAAACAGTTACTTGATACCCATTTCTTCTCAGCGATGCATCTTTTAACCTTTGCAACTTTTATTTCATTTTTAACATTGCCATACCAAGGAGCTGACCTACCAGCCTTTACCTTGCAGCGGGTGATAGGGGCATGCATATCAAGGACTTCGCAGAAAGTACTGTCCAGCTGGTCTACCGTAGAGCAAACAGGAGATGCACTGGCACACATGTCCTGCCTAAAGGCCTCTCTGTTCATAGGTCGAAAATTACGGACCTCTTTGTACACAGGTGTTGATGAAGGAGCATCTAAACAAAGGTCACGTACAATACAGAAATGATCAGAATTAAGCTTCTGTGTCACTGAAGTAGACTTGATGATGTCATGTGACCTATAAATAACCCAGTCTGAAATATGACCACGTATGTGTGTATGTGTAACTATTTTTCTTTTTACTCTACCCCCCCACCCCCCCTGGAAAAAGTGCGCATTCCATGAATATGACATATATATGACGTATATATGTGCCGTTTTTGTGAGAAATGAACAAAAAGAACTGAAAGCCTTTTTTCCCCCTTTTTTTCCAGTAATTTACAACGTGGCCATACTCAAACCGGTCACCCAGGAATCGGCGGGTGTTGGCAGCCCCAAATACGTTAATGATGGGAAGGTCAATTATCAAGGTGGCAGGCAATGTTCAATTATGCACAACGCCGGTTCTTCCCAGGTTTCGTGGTGGAAAGTGAACCTGCTCGGGCTGCACAGAATCCGTTCCATTGCAGTTACTGCCCGCTACGACTGCTGTGGTATGTTCAAACAATATGTTTAATATTTCAAGGTATGTCTCAAATGAACAACCCCCCCCCCCCCCCACACACACACACATTACCTCCATCCTGTGCTACCTAAATCTAAGATCCTTTTGTTCAATGTTTCAAGAATTTTTCATTGAATTGTTTTTATTTCCAACAGAGAACTTTTTTTGTTCAAAACTGACATTTAGTTTAGGCATATAGTTTGTGATTTTTACGAAAAAGGGCCTTTTGAAAAAGAAAAAGAAAAGAAACACAGCTGCAATAAAACCAGGATAGTATATACTATTGGACATCTGGCCGTCACCAACATGAAGATGAAGGCATACATCATGGTAAACGTTTCAGTAATCATTTTCATTGCATCGCGTTCAAAATGCCAATATGCCTGTGTGTCTGTGCCTGTGTTAAAACCTTAACAAATTATTTTTCTACTGATAAACAACAACAAAAACTTCTTTATCTTCCTAATGTATCTTTATATGTCGTCCGTTTACATTCTGGATTCAACGTAGGAGATATGAAAGACAGATCTATAGCAGATTCCTTGTGAGTGACAATGTCAGGGATTCTGGTAACGCTGCCATCATTTAAAAAGCTCAAGAAGGAATCAACAACATTTTCTACAAAGCAGTTACAAGTAACTGATACACAATCTTTGTCCCAAAAAGGAGAATGGGAGTTAAAATCTCCCCCAATCAACATTTTTCAGTATCCTGAATATTATGTAACCATTCCGTATTCACTTCGTTAGGGCCTCTCGGTAAATACACAGAGACGATACGTAGAGTAAGGTGATCACTGAACTTAACACGTGCCCCGCGCATGAATGAAAATCTGGAGTAGTGCTGGGTGCTGGTGGAGAGTATACACTGTACTCTGTTCCTTCTTGAATATATAGTGCGGCACTGATTTTTGTGGCAGTATCTACATGCTAGTGCACAGGAGGATAATATTAACCTGGAAGCTTGGGTAATTTATTCTTCTTAACATTAAGTGATTGTAATATAAGTGTTTGGTAGTTAATAACAACACGCGCGTGTGTGTGTGTGTGTGTGATAGCATCCTCCTCTCTGGAGAATGCCAAGCTTATGGTTACAATTGGAGATGAAGTACATCTCAACCCACCATGGTACGAGCTGTGCGGGACTATTGGTTCCCGTGTTGCTGCCAAACAGAGAGTGGAAGTGAGATGTCCTGCGCCTCTCGGTGGATACTGGGCTATGATTGTCAGACAGGGCGTTCCTGGTCAGTTTGGCTTCTGTGAAATAGAAGTCTTTGGTCATCGGGTATATCGTAAGTCAGATCATCCCTTTTAATGTGTCTGCACCCTCCTATGTGTCTTATGTGTCTACCCCCACCCCCAACACCCTTACCCCCGGCCCCCCACCTTCTCTCTATCTCTCACTTACTCTGTCTCATTACCCTATTGCTATTTTCTGTTTTCCTGCTTCTGTGTTTCTTTGCTCAGCCTTCTCCCATCTATTCTTTATCTAGATTATATGCTGTTTCTATAGTTCACCAACACAGGTGAAGATAAAACACAATGAAAAGCATTCTTTAAAATCACCCATCATTGCTTTCACTTTGAATTAGCAAATAAGAGCTGTGTGGAGTATACTTTTGTTACCTGCCCTTAAATTGACACTCGTTTGCAGTGAAAATGCCATAACTGGAATTAGCTTGATTAAGTGTAAATCAACCGTATTGTTATTTTAACAGTGGAGGTTTCCATAAAACTAGCCAGTGGAATAGTATGATAAGGAATAAATGTGTATCGTTCATCTTTGAATGAATCTGATGCACATTAAGTGTACTGCGTGTTGGGCTGTGGTGTAATATATTTCTCTTGCGCTCACTGAATCCAACATCTACACTAAGTTTTTTCCGCCTCAGAGTAAGCTGAACTGGCTTACACCATTGGTATTTATCCATACTGCTCCTCGCTGTTCTACTGGCAAGCAACCAGCAGTCCACCTCTTTCTTATCTAACTTAGTCACCAAGAGAAGCTCAGTCAACCAGCGGTCCACTGCTTTCTTATCTAAGATAACCAAGAGAAGCTCAACTGGCTTACAACATTGGTATTAAATTTTGTCCATACTGCATCACTGCTTTCTTATCTAAGGTAACCAAGAGAAGCTCAGCTGGCTTACAACATTGGTATTTGTCCATACTGCTCCTCGCTGTATTCTCTCTCTCGCTGTAGGGCTCAATGCGTGGGATCTGAATTGACCTGGTCGTTATTCTCACCCTACGATGGCTGAACATAGTCCCCTGCCCGGAGCCTGCAGGTTCTCTCGTTTTGCGACCTGGACGATATGTCACATTAGACATGTTCTGGAGGAAGACCTCGAACTCAAGATCGGTCTGGAAGGAGACCAAGGGAAAGCAAGGTCATGCTTCAACACCCCCCCCCCCACACACACACACCCTCACCCCCACCCCCCAAGTCTGTGGTTTGCGCTTTTCCGTTCCACACTCTGCCATGTCCAGTCCCTTCCAACACCTCCCTCCTGCCTCAATGGGGTAGAAAACTCTGGCCTGGGGAGGGGAGGGGGTGGGGTGGTGGGAGGAGGGGTTATCCCAATGAGAGAGGATACTGTTGGTGTGAACAGGTGGATTCCCATATCATGCCTCCGACTGCACTCCTCCATTTTGTGTTTTTCCAGTGGTGCATGCTGCTTTTGGTGGAGGGACGGAGCACTTGTCAGTCAAAATGACATCCACGTGCACCTCCCTTGCGGGAACTAGCACCCCTATCACAAAGCGTCAAAAGGGCCTGGAGATGCCTCAGGAGCGGCTGAATACACCTGCCCAGGTGGTGCCATCACCATTCCCCCTCCTGGTACGGAGTCCTTCTCTGGCACCTGGAGCTTTCCATACAAGAAAATATTTGAAGGATTCCTCGAAATGAAGCGTCTGATCTTTGAACATTCTAGACCACTAACTTTTATGGGGGCACAGGCAGAACTTTCCAACCATGACCCTGTGCTAGTCCCTCATCGCGCTCCCTTTACTAACTCGGTCAATCTTACTTTCAGAACTTTGGCTTAGAGGGGATAATTTGGCCCACCACTGTCTTCTCCACAGCCTTTGGTGTAATTTACAAACGTGTTTATGTTTTCGTGCATGCACACGTCTCTCTCTCTCTCTCTCTCTCTCTCTCTCTCTGTATGTGTGTGTGTGTGTGTGTGTGTGTGTGTGTGTGTGTGTGTGTGTTGCAGAGCTAACAGCGTTTGGTCGATGTTCTCCCAGATGGACCCTGTACATTATCTGTGATGCTGACAATATCTGTGAGCAGGAGACATGCCGTACGTATCACATTCTTTAGGGAAGTAAGTCCTCATCGCTTAATTGCCTGAAGATTTGTGAAGCAATTGTCCGTTTGGCATCAAACACTGTATGTACTATGTCACACTGATGCAACCGTAGTTTGTTGATTTACTCTGTTGGCCAAATTTCAAAGCAAACACAGTACTTATAGTACAAACGCGGAAATCTGAAAAAAACGCTCAATACCTTGTTTTGAAACATTCTTAAGTTTTAACAGTGAGTATTATAATCTTCAATCGGTCTTTTTTCATATCGTTCAGAGGCTAGTACAATATGCCAGGTAACTCTATTAGACTGATGATTGGAGGAACCATTCAGCATTCTGCCCAGCTGTAGCTACCGATGTGCAGGTAAGTCCATGCAGGTGACCGAAAGTGGCGGCAAGTTTATAAGATTAACATGAAATCTGTAGGAACGTACTGGATTTACCCCTCACCCCTCTGTGTATTGATTTGTGTATCGATAAGAAATGTTTTCCTTCTAAATTCAAGCAGGCTAGAGTCATTCCACTGTACAAATCAGGTGATTCTTCTGATCCATCTAACTATAGGCCAATTTCTGTCTTGTCTGCTCTGTCTAAACCCATTGAAAAACATTTGCAAAAATGTTTATATTCTTATCTCTTTGACAACGACTTAATCCATGAAGACCAGTCTGGTTTCCGTAAAAATCATTCTTGTCATACAGCCCTCATACAACTCACTGACAGTGTTCTACATAACATAAATGAAAATAAATTCACAGGTCTCCTTTTCATAGATTTTGAAAAAGCTTTTGATGTAATCAATCACTCCTTGTTACTACGTAAATTAGAAGCTTATAAATTACCACCAGAGTATATTCACCTTATACAATCTTTTCTTTCTGATAGGAAGCAGTTAATAGCAATAAATAATCAAACCTCAAATTTTACATCTATTAATCATGGAGTACCACAGGGATCCATCTTGGGACCAATTTTATTCTCCACTTATGTTAATGACTTACCTTGTTATATGAAATCTAAATGTGAAATGTTTGCAGATGACACATCCTTACATTTAAGCAATTCAGACGCCAGTAAACTAACTAATGAACTCCAAGATGATATTCAGAAACTTAATGACTGGACACACTTGAATCACATGTCCTTGAATGCTCAGAAAACGAAGTGCATGTATGTATGTGCACGACAAAAAAGACAGAAAATGAAACATAACTTCAAACCACTATTCCTAGGCGTCAATAAAATTGAAGAGGTAGATTCACATAAAATTCTGGGTGTCATTATTGATAAAGATCTATCTTGGACTGATCATACGAAGTGCTTAAGTAAACGTCTCTCAAATAGAATACTTCAACTAACAAAAATAAAAAAGATCCTTAATGTTCATTCACGAAAGTTCTTTTTTCTGTGCACATATTCTGCCAGTAATCGATTATGCATCAACTTTATGGGACAGCTGTAGCCTCACAAACTTGAAGTTTATTCACCATATGTATAAAAGAGCACTGAAAATAGTATTGTTGAAACCGAACTCTCTGACCCCAATGGACTATAAACAACTTAATATATTATCCTTTCACAACAGGCTGTACTTCAACAAAGCTGTTTGCATGCATAATGTTATGTATGGAAATGCTCCAAAAAAGATTGCAGACACATTTAAAACTAATGAACACAGACACAACCACATGCTCTGCATACCCAGACCAAGACACAACCTTTACAAATCCAGCTTTCTGTATTCTGGTGGAAAATTATGGAATAATCTCCCACTCACTCTGAAAAGTATCGTAAATAAAAACGTGTTTAAGAAAAATCTGAAGAATCACCTCATTGAAAATAATTAACAGTAATACAAATTTTGACATGTTAGTCTAATATTCCTATTAATTGTGAAATGTTTTGTATATGCTTGTGTTGGCAAGGATTTTGCACTAAATGGGGGAACATGTGCATGTGGGTGGGATGGGCATGGTGTAATTGTGTCCGAGAATTTGTATTCAGTGGTGTGTGTGTGTGTGCGTGTGTACGTGTGTGTGAAATGGAAATGCAATTTTGTATTTCTTTATCACAGTATTCTTGTATATATATATATATATATATATATATATATATATATATATATATATATATATATATGCATTTTGTTGTCGTTGCTCTTCTTCTGCCTGTTTCTCTCTCTCTCTCTCTCTCTCTCTCTCTCTCTCTCTCTCTCTCTCTCTCTCTCTCTCTCTCCCCTAAATTTTTTCTTCATTTTTTTTTCTTCATTTTTCCCCTTCTCTTTAATTATTATTATTATTATTTTCATTGATGGCTTGATGTAAAAAAGCAATTGTTGCTTATTCAATTTACCATCATGAAATAAAATCTTGACATGACTTGTACCCGCTGGGGATGATGTGGATGGTATCTCAGATCTACCCCCGGGGGTATTTCTGAATTATACAAAATAATCACCACCACCCTCCCCCTCTAAACTTTAAGTACCCCATTTATTCTGAAAGCCCTCCCCCCCCCTCACTAAATATGACCCTCTCTCTCTATATATATATGGGAGCAGCGTGAAAATGAGATGCATGTGGTAGGTGGTAGCAGCATATGTATGTTTATGTGTATGTGTGCATGTGTCTGTGTGCATGTACGCCAAAATCCATAGCTGTTTCGGGAGAGTTGTTACCATCTAGAAGAACATTTTGTGCTTTCTGAAATACTAGTACAAAACGAATGGAGAGCAATGTTTCTGATTCAGAAATTGTTCAGATGTGAATAAAATGATCCTTGATCTGTTTTATCAAAGGCAGCCGAGAGTATATATTTGTCTTGATAACAGAAATAGATCATTTGAAATGCAGAGGAACACTTTCTGGGCTGTGCCCTGGGTGACTGATGAGCACTGAATGATTGTGACTGGTCAGATGGAAGAAGAGATGGTAAAAGATCAGTCGTGTGCGAAGCTTTGACAGAAATAGTAGATCTGATGTGGACAGGTGATCTCTGAGGTCGTTTGGATCCAGGTTGAGTTTCTTCAACAGCAGTCTTTCTGCTAGTGATTTTCGAACTCCAGCAGTTTGCACGGCTCCTCTCCACTTCTTGGGGGATGCTTCATGCAAGACCATCTGGTTGTTGACAGACAGCATGATAGTGATGTGTTATGTGAGCATTGGGGGGCGTGAGGGGGTGCACACTTGGTGAATTCTCCTTGCATCTTGAGGCCCTCCTCCACAGAGGCATTGTTCTCTCAGCGATACACATATCGGGCAAGGCCAAATCTTGGCCGACACCCTCAGTAGGTCCAAGAGTGTCCTTGAGAATGAGTGGACTCTTGACAAGGGTCACCCTTCAGAGGCGGTAAGAACTGTGGTTCTGACCGATGGTGGACCTCTTTGTGACGAAGTTCAGCAAGAGTCTCCAGATTTATGTCTCGCTGGTCTCAGGCCTGGAAGTGCAGTTGCTGTGTCTCTAGGTTTTGCTCTGTCTCTAGGTTGGGGTAATCTGATCGCTTATGCTTTCCCCCTTTCTGATTCTGTCAAAGATAGTTTGGAAAGCATCACTCACACTCAGGGATCACTCTTTTGAACACCCAGTTAGTTCCCCTGTGTGCATGGCTGCTGTGGGGTACATTGCCTCCACCAGACTTGGAACCTTCTGCCCTTCTGACAGTGTCAGTGGTGGTGGCTTTTTTTCCATTGGGTGTTCCTCCTCAGACCTTAAGTCTCTGGTTTCTATTTCGAGGAGGTTGGGAACTGATTCTTTGTGTGATTGGACTTCTGTACAGAACATAAGGTCCCATTTAGCCTTCTAGTGCAGCGTGCAGCTCGCAAACCTTCTGGCTCACTGTTCCATGAGACACTGTCTCAGCTTGTACGGTTCAAGAATGGACCTTCCTTTGAAGCGAAAATCTTTTCAGAGAGTTCTTGGTATGTGGATGGAGGGTAGGGGTAGCGGGTGCCATGCAGCCCCATGTGGGTTCCCCTGTACCAAATTCACAAAGCACTTTTTAAGCCCTTGTGTTCGATTCCCTTTGACGTGCTCACTCTCATAATTACCTTCCTGTTTTTGCTGTTCACTAGTCGACATAGGAGTGAGATACATGGTCTGAGTGGGTCAGCCCTGCACCTGGCCGTCAACACTTCATTATCTTCTGGACTTCCTAGCAACAAACTAAGGCCCAGAGGTGCCCTCTCCCAATTTGAGGACAAAACCCTTGTCCAAAAGATGTGAAGATCGGCATTTATGTCCAGTCTGAAATACTACTAGGATAGATCTCGCAGCAAACGTTCCTCTCAGCCCATCTTCTTATTTTGATCACTTAAAAAAAACGACGAGAAAGACATTGCAGCTGTCACCATTTCTGTTTGTATTTCTCAGCTCATTCAGAAAACATGTACTCTCAGGCTGGTACATATATTAGCTGCAAGAATCGTAAGTGTGGGCCATAACTACTGTGGCGGCATTTCACTTTGTGTGTGTTTTGTTCCTCTTTGGCATGTTCTGGGGGCAGCATACTTCATCATCTTTTATCTCACGGATGACAGGTGCAATAGCCGATTGGTTAAAGCGTTGGACTTTCAATCTGAGGGTCCTGGGTTTAAACCTCGGTAACGGCGCCTGGTGGGTAACAGGTGGAGATTTTTCCGATCTCCCAGGTCAGTATGTGCAGACCTGCTTGTGCCTGAACCCCCTGTGTGTGTATGCACAAGCAGAAGATCAAATATGCATGTTAAAGATCCTGTAGTCCATGTCAGCGTTCGGTGGGTTATGGAAACAAGAACATATCCAGCATGCACACCCCTGAAAATGGAGTATGGCTTACATGGCGATGCAAAAACGATCATACACATAAAGCTCACTCATATGCATACGAGTGGACGTGGGAATTGCAGCCCACAAACGAAGGAGAAAAAGAAGACTTTTATACAGTCCCAGTGGATTTTCTCTAGCACAGCCAGCACAGCTGCTGCTGTCACTAAGACTACTTAACCAGTATGCTTTTGTCCTCCTCCTTATGTGTAGATTCTTGCATCAGTTTAACATAGTTGTTTGATTTTTGTTAGAGAGAAAGCAACTGAATGGTTCTGGAAGTGAAAATGTGCATCAAGGGGAAATTTTGTAAAGGATATTCAACAGTATTTCATTGATGATGGCCATTTATATCTTTAATAGGATGAATGTATGTTTCCAAAGACTAGATATTTTCGCTTATTTGTAGTTGTGTCTGTATTATATTTCACTAGCTTTTGTGACGTTTTCCTGGGTGTTGGACAGTGTAATGTTAAGTAACAAAGAAATTGGAACATAACCTATATCAGTATATGCCCCCCCCCCACCCCCCACCCCTTATATCAGTATATGCCCCCCCCCCCCCCCTTATATCAGTATATGCCCCCCCCCCTTTTTTTAAATAAAAAGGAGTGAAATTAATAATGATAATAATAATGATGATAACTAGAGATACTCACAACCATCGGAGCATTGCCGCAGATGAATATGATCGATTACGTCCATTCTTATGAAGTGGAGTGATGGCCTAGAGGTAACACGTCCGCCTAGGAAGCAAAATAATCTGAGCGCGGTGGTTCGAATGACGGCTCGGCCACCGATATTTTCTCCCCCTCCACTGGACCTTGAGTGGTGGTCTGGACGCTAGTTATTCGGATGAGACGATAAACCGAGGTCCCGTGTGCAGCATGCACTAAGCGCACGTAAAAGAACCCACGACAACAGAATTGTGCAGAAAAATCCACTTCGATAGGAAAAACAAATAAAACTGCATACAGGAAAAAAAAAGAAAAAAAAAAAAGGGTGGCGCTGTAGTGTAGCTATGCGCTCTCCCTGGAGAGAGCAGCCCGAATTTCGCACAGAGAAGTCTGCTGTGATAAAAAGAAATACAAATACAAATACCAAAAATGAAAACAAAATGACAAGAATTCATTCCTTTTTTGTGTGTACGGAAATACATTCAGTTCATTCGAGCATACTGATAAAAAACAAACAAACAAACAAAAAACAACAACAAAAAACAAAACAAAAAAAAACCAACCAGTCCCTTGAACTGGGGATAACGACACATGGAGGGAGATGAGTTGAAACAGTCCTTCCAGGAAGAGTGACCAATACCAGTGATGGTCAGTGTCGTACCAAGTGTCCTCAAAGGGAAGGGCCTTTTGGGGTATTTGGACAGGAAGAGAACTAGAGGCAAAATTTCGGCGGACCTTAGAAGTTAGAGCTGGGGCGAACTGGGGCCATCAAAGAGAATATAAAAGAAAAGGAACAGGGAGGAGCAGAGCCACAGGAAACGCTGGGTATGATTTATACAGTTTTCTTGTAAAAAGTTTACAGATTATGATTATTCCTATCCCCATGATTTCATTATAAGCATATTTTAATCAGCACTGTGCTTGATTGCAGTGGAGTTTCTATCTGGAGAGGAGCAGTGAGAGAGAGGGTGGGTGGGGTTGGTTAAAGTGCTTTTGTGCATGTGAATGTAACGTCTTACTGAAGACGGAAAGTCTTAAAGTTTAAAACTTTTGACGGATGTATGTGATGATCTTAAAACAATGAAATGCGGATCGACGTGGACTGTTTAAGATGGAATTGCTCGGTGTTCAGCACACAGTTTAAGCTGAGACAAACACTCGATTGTATTTGTGAGTAAGATAAAATTTGGATCGATATAATTATGTTTGTACTGGTACCCTCAAAGCCATGTGGCCTCACCCATAACGTCTTCGGACATGAACCAAACGTGAGCCACGAAGGCTTTGCATTTTTATAGTTTATCTTAGTTATAATCATTATTAATATTATTATTATTATTATCGGTTTGAAAAAAAAAGATCAACTCGTTTCTTTTTTCATCTTCTTCGGGTTAGACGTTGACAGTGTTTCTTCTGAATATTTTTCTGTTTTGTTTAAACATTTTTGGTTAAGAAACAGCACCTGCTTGCATACAGCTATGAGTATAATTTATGCAGCGTCTTGTGCAAACTGTATAGATTATGGAATACTCCATGTTTACATGATAATTATTCACATAAACATACTTTAATAGACATTATGTTTGACTGCTTTGGATTCCTCCTTTCAGGAAGAGGAGCTGTGGAAGTCGAAGGGGACGGGTTGGCTGAAGTGCTTTTGTGCGTGTGGATGTGAATTATCATCATGAATATTTCCGATGACATGTTTCGTTGTCGTGTGTTCTTTCACTGTAAAAAGTGACCTTGTAAGCCCACAATTTCTCGCAATCCCACGATTTCTCTCACTTTGAGAGAAATCGTGGGCAGCGCCCCCAAGGTTTATCTCACTTTGAGAGAAATCGTGGGCAGCGCCCCCAAGGTTTATCTCACTTTGGGAGAAATCGTGGGCAGCGCCCCCAAGGTTTATCTCACTTTGGGAGAAATCGTGGGATTACGAGAAAGTGTGATCGTTCCCCTTCCACGTTTTCTCACAGTATGTGTATGTGGCGCCCCCACGATTTCTCACAGTATGTGTATGTGGCGCCCCCACGATTTCTCACAGTATGTGAGGAAGCGTGGGAATTCTCCCTGTTTTTTGTTGTATTTTTTCCTTTTTTTTAAATCAAAAATATTTCCTTCACAATCTGAGTTGGTTTCTTGTCTTTTTCCAATGCAGGTCTTAGAGAAAAATGAGAGAGAGAGAGAAAATTAAAAGAAAAAGAGAGAGGCGACGATAACTACGGTAATGACAATGACAGTGGTGTTAGTAAAGACATCAACAGTAATGACACTAAAAAACATATATTTATTGTATTTCACATAAGATGGATTTCTGCAATGCATCAGCCTCAAATTCAACATCAGCATCAATAGGAAATAACGAAATTAAGGCAATGTGTTTTGCTCAAACAGAAATATAATATAATATAATATGGCTTGAACTGGTCTTTCCAGAGGGATATTGAGAAAAACATCAAAATGATTCAACTTTCTACATAAATATGATAGAAAAAAAACACGATGTTTCACAATGCTTTACCCTCACGTAGGGAGCGTGAAAACTAGACCAAATAGTTTTTTTAAGTTTGTTGTGATGCAACATTTTTGTCACATTCATTTGGAATGTTTTTCATTAATTTTCATGCCTCCTCATATGTCCATCGGTTTGTGTCGGCATCCTTTCGCATGCAAGATGCACTGAAAATAGATTCTCAGTTTCAAAGAGGACGCTCAGAACATGAAAATGTTGTTTTGAAAACACAGTGAAATAAAAAAGAACAGATAAACCAGCCATATAAAAACAAAAGGAAACACACACACACACACACACACACACACACACACACACACACATACGCGCTCGCGCGCGCGCACACACACACACTCATTCACTCACTCACATAACCATACTTTAACACATTTGTTTAAACCAGTACTGTGCCATCACCTTCACCGTCTGTTGCTGATGTCTTCGCTAATGTCACTGTCATAATGATCGTCGTTGTCGTCGCCCCTATTTCTCGTTTCTTTTTCTCTTGTTCTCATTTTTCTCTTGTATTTGCACTGGAAAAAGACAAGAACCCAACTCCGATGACAAAGGAAATATCATTAAGATAAGGGGGACTTCCCCCGCTTTCTCACACATTGTGAGCGCCCCCCCAACTGAGTGTGAGCACCCCCAGGCGATTTCTCGCAATTGAGAGAAGACGTGGAAGTGGAACGACCATACTTTCTCGCAACCCCACGATTTCTCTCAATGTAGGGTCACCCCGTACGGTTACTCTCAAAGTGAGAGAAATCATGGGATTGAGAGAAATTATGGTCTTACAGACTTTTTCCCCCAGAGGTTATCCAATTTAGAGAATCTCCCACGACTTTTGCTTATGGATGGAACTGATTGAGTGGGACATTAATTTGATTAGACCTGACGTTAGACTAATAGACATAAACAAAATGGGTTTTTCTTGCTCCTACAGGGACAAAGGTTCTGAGGCCTTGTCATGACAAGTTGCAGTGCAGAGCAGGGGCTCTATGTGACTCAGGCAAATGTAGTGAGTTTATTTGTCTCTTTTTGTTTTGTTTTGCGTTGGCCTTCATATATTAGCGACATAGTTTCAGATGGAGGCATCAGGGTGTGCAGACTGATCAGTATACACTGCATCACATCTTAAAAAAAATCTTTGTTTCTAGTTCTTAACCAGACATATTATTGTACCGAGAATTCTAATGTAGTTTGCTTAGGCCAATGGTTGTTGTCAGCATTTTCCTGACTTTAAAACATTGATTGTTTCATTCTTGCTTTTCCGAGGCTTTCTTTTGCATTGTTTGTGTCGGTACTGACGTTCTATTCGACCTTGCTTCTCGTTTATCTTCCAATTGTTTTGAAGTTACTTTTGTCAACCCGCTGATTTCTACACCTCAGAACTGGACCATTTTCTTAGGAGGAGACGCCCAGGTCAGAAGATAGAATTGAAGAAATAAATGCAACATAAATGACAATATGTCTCAGCACACCAACATACCCAGACTATGTTATAACCCGGTGTTTGGTTGTCTGTGTGTGTGTGTCCGTGGTTTGTTGGGGGGGGGGGGGGGGGGGGGGTTGAGTGCTTAGCAGCTTTTTTTTGTTTAGTTTTTTGTTGTTATTTTCTGTGGGTTTTTTTGTTGTTTGGTTGGTTGTTTTTTTTTGTTTTTGTTTTTTTCAACATTTTTTTAATTCCCCATCTCTCACCCATCCATTCCACAAATCTTACATTTATTCATCAACATCTTTCTGCTGTGGTCAGGGTTACCTGGAAATGGACAGGAAAAGAGAAAAGAAAAGTCATGGAAACATGCAATGGTGGCACTGACATGATTTTGTAAAATGCATAGAGCTTCATAAATATGCGCTATAGTAAAACATCTTAATAAATACATAAATAAATAAGTAAATAAATAAACATTTCTTGAACATATGTGACGGATGTCTTCATTTTCTTTTTAAAGAATTGCTAAATCAATGTATTACTGATGAATTTCTTTAGCTTCTGTTCATTTTTTAAACTATGCAGCTCTTTTTTGTTGAACAAAGTGAGCCGTATTTATAGATTCTGAACAAGCGAGGCGATATAAGGTTTAACAGGACAAAAATGTCGGCTGTAAAAATCATAATCTGCGAAATGAAGAAGACATGGAGGTGGACACATCATTTGACAACTTGTCCGTGGTAAACTTTAACATTGCCATTTTCTCTGCAAATACTTTGTCTGCAAATACCAAATTTGGCTTAAACATGGTAGGAAAACAAATCTTCACAATCATACCAATAGCAGGTTGTACGTCTCCCGAATTTAGATGTATTTCCGAATCATTAACAGTTTAAAGTCACTCCTTTCTTAATATTATTACAAAATTCAAAAAAATTCAAAATTTTCCTTACGTGATAACTTACATCAATGGTTCATTCCAGGCACACACAATATTTTTTTTTCCTTTATCCCTTACACCCAAACAATGTTAATAAACCTTTGCAGACAAATTTCTATTTGTTTCTCATTTGGCATTCTCATTTACTTCATCTAAAGATTCTTTATTGGGCGTAAGATACGGCTGAATATCTCTGTCCCAAAACAGGCTCTGAGATTATGTACAACATCCACAGATTCCAATTTTAATTGATTGACAGCAAACCGGAATAAAAGAATACATATGTGTACCTTTTATCTTGTCAAATGTTCTTCTTACCTTACCAGTGTTCTCGAAAGTGTATTATGAAAAACGAGAGTAGAATTCAGAAAAAAAAGGATCCTAACGAATTTAAGATTATCAAACTCGATGAGAACACTAAACTTAATACTTCTTCAACATCGGCTTTCCTAAAGCTCGACAGTCCCAACATCAAGGACTTACATTCTTGATGTCAAGTGTTCTATGACACCTATAACCCACTTTCCCTCCCCTCCCCAGGTCTGTCTACCAGGTCACTCTTGAGACCAACACAACCGTGCGCCCAGAGTGGAATGACAATAATTTTGGTGCACTTTACAACACATCAGTTCGTGAACTTTTATTCACTTCAGCTCCTGAAGTATGTGCACCTCTAGCCTTTCTCCACAATTGGAGTTCAGACCAAAGTAAAGTAACATAGGCAAACCATACAAAAAACCTTCCCATCACATAATCACAAGCAGGCAACACTGTATTGACGTCAACCAAAACTCGATATCATGACAAAAAGTAAGGCACGGACTTTGTAACTCTTGCCTCGCACTAAGATTTACTAAACATAGCACACGTGAGCATGGCGTTAGTGCTGTCAATAATGTTGCAATATAAGGATAGCTCGGGTATGCCAATTCTCGTCAATCAACTGGATGAAAACGTAGTGAATCTCTAGCAAAGCCTCCACAGGTTTCAATGCTTTTGCTGCACACTACAGTATACAACTTTTCTCCAACTGGTCGTGTCTCAAAGTAGCGTGAGAACGCCCCTCCACAAGTTCAACACACCGTCTGAGTGCATCAGAAGCGCGGAGCTTTGATTTGGCCGCCACATGTTAGCTTTGACCAATCGCGGCTCGCAGCACTGCTAAGATTGTCAGTTGGCCTGATTTTATGCGCGTTCAACCGCCTTTTAGTCGGTTAACTCCATTAACCAACAATCATTTTTGTCGAGATTGGCCGTGAAAACTTTGTTTTCCTTCTCACTCCATCCTGATCAGCTCTGTTTCCCTCCAGTTTTGAACCAGGGACCCTCAACTTGAAAGTCCAATGCTTTAAGAACTCAGCTATTGCACACGTACAAGGACACAAAGGAAAGAATATTGTTTGCTTGCGCTTGAGTTTTGTTAATCAAATCTTTGTTTCATTGATAGAATGATCTCCATTGAGAGTTTCTTCTTAAATGATGGAATAAAAGAATATGAATGTGTAACATGTAATTACTAGTGCTCGCTCAGATAGCATATGTGTGGAGTGATGGTCTAGAGGTAATGCGTCCGCCTAGGAAGCAAGAGAATCTGAACGCGCTGGTTCGAATCACGGCTCAGCCGCCGATATGTTCCCCCCCCTCCACTAGACTTGAGTGGTGGCCTGGCCGCCAGTCATTCGGATGAGACGATAAACCTAGGTCCCTTGTCCACCATGCACTAAGCGTACGTAAAAGAACCCACGGCAACAAAACGGTTGTTCCTAGCAAAATTCTGTAGAAAAATCCACATTGATAGGAAAAAACAAATAAAACTGCACGCAGGAAAAAAATACAAAAAATGGGTGGCGCTGTAATGGTACGAGGCGCTCTCCCTGGGGAGAGCAGCCCGAATTTCACACAGAGAAATCTGTTGTGATAAAAAAAAAAAAGTGTGTGTGTGTGTGTGTGTACTTTGACATCGACACATTTCCCTTTGTCTGGAGTATAATTGCCCGTGATTTTAATTTTCATGACTATTATTATTAGAGCGCATAATAGATACAGATTATCATTATCATGTTTAAAAAAAAAAGAAAAAAAAAAGTAGAACATGGGTAAAAGATCAACTTCAAATCTGAGAACGATAATTATTTGTTTTGCAATGCCCCCTCCCGCCCCACCCCTTTCATCAATTACGTTGTTCGTTTTTGTGTGTATCACACGTGAGTCTTTAAGGCTTTACCTTTCTTGTTTATTTGTTTACACCCAGAATGGGAACTGGATCACGTTTGTACCCAAAATAGAGACGGAAATGAATGCAGGAGTGGGACATTCTGCGACCCAGTGTCAGATAAGTGCAGTAAGTGTTTGTAACAAATTTGTTGGATATTTATGTGTTATCGTTTTCCACTGTGCTTTATCTTGTTAGCGCTGTTATGAAGCTGAATGTTTAAATTTTACCAACTCGTATGTGTAAACAAAATACGTAATAAATGGTGTACCATGTATTTAGCTGTCAGTCAAAATTCAATCGGATTGAATTAACAATGGCTTTAAACAAATATTCCTCTTCTTCTTCTTCCTCCTTAATATCATGGACATCTTGATTATCCCCAATACGTAATGATAAGAGACATTGCATACATAAAGAAATGGTGAGCATGGATCTCCTTGCCTTACACCTCTTTATACACAGAACCACCCTGTGTAACTTACATTGACTGCACCACAGGCATTACTATTATGGTAAAAAGTTTAAACCCATTTTTTTATGTCTCGGCCAAATGAGACTTTTCTTGTGAAGGACCCTGCTATTGTATCGAACGATTTTTCAAAATCTACGAAGAGTAAAAGTCCTGGTACCCTGTCCTAAGTACATACAAGTGTATCATGAACAGGTCTAATGTTTTTCCCAGTATGTCTTCCAGGTAAAGAAAACCTATGTGCCTTTCATTAATAATGTGTGTTTATACAGATTTCAGACGCTGTGCTGTATACCCTGAGGCAATCTTATAAGCGGTGTTGAGCAGTGTAACTAGTCGGCAGTTTTTACGATATTCCTCATCTTTACCTTGTTTTGGAATACTGTCTCTGAGTAACAGACATCTAACCAGTTTCCAAACCTTCATTAAATGGACGCACAAGAAAGACTACCAACTTCATACAACCAACTTCAAGTTTCCTTACAGCTTATTATTTCTCTTTTTTTCCTTTGTAAAGTTTGGATATTTGTTTCGTTTTTTTTTTTTCTCCAGCTCATTTATTTCTTTCATGAGTGTTTCTTCTTCCTCTCTTTCCCACACTCCTTTATGTTCTGCTTACGATATCTATTTTCCACTTACTTCTATTAGCAGAATTTCAAAAAAAATATTTGGTCACTGATCTGCAACTTCAATTATTCATGTGGCACATTCCCTTCATTTTCTTTGTCATATACTCGTGCACTGTATTGCTTTTTAATTTCAACGTTTGTCTCGACATATTTGTATGTCAGTGTTCTGTTACTGAATTTCCAATTTGTCGTTACGTTTTATTTATTTATTTATTTTTTTTTGTTTTGTTTTTTTGTTTGTTGGTTTGTTTGTTTGCTTTTTTGTTGTTGTTGTTGTTGTTGCTGTTGCTGTAAGACTAAGGTTATGAGACTGATCAGATTGGCAGCCTGGTTTAATAGCCACATTCGGTACTTTGAAAGTCAGATGCTCATGAATTTAAAGATAAAGGAAAAAAAAGAAACATCTAAACGTCCCCGTTGAGATGAACTTAACCTTCGCCACTTATACTGCCTTTTTTTCAGGGTTCATTTCTCACCATATGTCTACTGAATCAGAATTTTACATAATTTCGTTTCACATATTTCTTGCACTTGAACTATCGATAGATTCAGTTTTCAGTTCAACGTGTCAAAGCATGTGGACTGATCTGTATAAGCTACATCACTTTTGCTGACGAAAAACAAGAAGAAGAAGACACGTAATCTTCGCACAAACAATGAGCTGATCAGGCCTTTAGCGTCTTATTTATCAATCGCATATATTGGTATATTTCAATGTAGCAACATCGGAAACTTAACAGTTCCGTTGTTGATTTTTGTTTTAGTTAATATTATGTTTTGGATTCAGTTGTAAATTTACGTGGTCATCTGAATGCTTTTATTAACTGCAGAAACGTAAAGTTTTTTTGTTTTTGTTTTGTTTTTTGTTGTTGTTGGTTTTTGTTTGTTTGTTGTTGTTTTTTGCACCTTGGATTCATCACTTCACAGATGTTGTATTTGGCATCTGCACTGATCCTTGTGATATGAGGCTTATTTGATGAGATTGAAGGTTGGGGTTTGATTGAATAGCATACAAGCATAGCGCGCTGTGTGTGTGTGTGTGTGTGTGTGTGTGTGTGTGTGTGTGTGTGTGTGTGTGTGTGTCCCTTTTCAGAAATCCAGCCAAATCATGCATGTGAGTATTCACATGTATGTCCCTTACACGCCATCTGTGACATGTTCAAGCGATGTGGTAAGTGCTTATAATAATTATTTGATTTTTTTCATTGAGTAGTTTGCATGTATGTCTATCCACCACATCCGCCATCACCACCACCACCACCACCACCACCACTAATGCTACCTTTGCTGTTGCTGTTACTACTACTTCTACTATTACGACTACTTCTACTACTCTCCCCTTACTCTTACACCTGCTGCTTCTGGGTGTCCTGTGCTGAGGCCTGAAAAGTACCCATATTGCTGCTGGGGTATGACTGGGGGGTGCGGGGATGGGTGGTGGAGGGGGACCACTGTGTAATATCCAGAATATTACTGTGTAATATCCAGAATGCAGATTCAGCTGAACTTCAGAAGCCCCTAATAATTATCTTAAAAGGCTACATGTATGAAGCTGTCGAGGTCACCAGTTGGCGACAAGTTCACCAGCACTTCCTTTTTTTTTTTTCTTTTTGACAATAAGAAACACTTCCTTTTCTCTGTTATTTTTTGAAAATTCTTTTCTCTTTCAGTGTATTCCAGTGACTCCGTGACACTAGATAGGCTGGGTCCGTAATTTTCACAGGTACGGTTTGGTTTACTACATGTTTGGCATTCTTCATACACACGCTGTTTCTGTTCAGTGGAGCACACAACTTTTTGACAAAGATATCTAACCAAGCTGTGTGAAGTGCCTTTGAATTACGCAGTGCTTCTGCAAGTAATTTAGACTTTTCACATGTTTCACACGTTTATATCTGATTGTTTGGGGTAAATCACCCAGAAAGGTTTACGTTGTCTGTGTGTCCGTGGTAAACTTTAATATTGCGATTTTCTCTGTAAATACTTTGTCTGCCAATACCAAATTTAGTTTAAACATAGTGGGAAAATAATCTTCACAGTCATTTGAATAGGTTGCATGTCACCCGAATTTAACCGTATTTCGGAACCATTAACGGTTTATTTCGTTGATGCTGGTTCTGGATTCAGAAAACGCTGTTACCCATTTGTAGCTGCCCGAACGTCTTGTAAATAGACGCCATGACCTTGTTTATCTTGTTCGCAATTAAAAGCAAAGAAATACAAATTCTGGACAGAAGACATACAGGGACACTAACTATATTATTGACGTGTTTACTGCATATGAATATTCTAAAGTGGACAATGAATTCACTAGAATGAACATAAAAGAAAATTTGAATCAACCGTTTCACAAAAGTCAGCCTTGTCCACACTGGTTTGTACAGATCTTGACCAAAATGTTGCAAAGCCTGACGCGATGGCAACGTCTCTTTTACCGCCGAATTAATATAATATCTTAAATAGTCAACGACGTGTGTACTGCATATGAATGTTTTAAAGTGGATACTGGATTAACTAGAATTAACAGAAAAGAGAAATTGAATGGACGGTGTCGTAGTTTTGATGCTTGTCGAACGTGGATTTCTGCAGATCTATGAGTATCATACACATATTGCAGTGTGTTTCAGGCGATGGGAACGTCTCCTTTACCTCGGACTTGAAAGGAATTCATAAATGCCCCAGATATACCAAATCGACATGATTTAAACGGCATTTTCACGTCGATTACCATTATCGATTTATTCCGCTAAAAGAACATGCTCAAATAACAATTTTTGAACATCATCTTTGAATGCTGCGTCAGTGCAGTGCACAATACCACTTGTTCTCGATCGGATCATCCATGGTTCGAATCTGCTTTGAAGCCTTTTTAATTTTTTTTTTTTTTTTAACGCGAAATTTTATATAATCATAATAACGAATGGAGAACACATTTCATTAAACTGATTTTATATGTTTTTGTTTTGTTTGTTTGTTGTTGTTTTTTCTTTTCGTGTGTATCACAAGTGAATCTTGAAGGCCTTGCCTTTCTTGTTAAAAAGTAATTTGTTTTGGTGCTTTTCTTTCCTGGCAGTACCCTTGAGGCAATCATATCTCTCAAAGAATTCCATCACAAATTTCCTCATACAACTCGAAATACTTTGTTGTTTTAATGATTTTTGTTTCCACCGGCAGTTCCAAGAGCCTTGAATGCTTGTGTTCTGACCCGGTACTTTATGAGGGTCTCTCCAGCGAGCAAGTCCAACAAGAGTTGTGGTTTTTTTGTTTTGTTTTTTTTTTGTTTGTTTTTTTTGTTTTGTTTTTTTTCGCTGGGTTGAAATTTACAAGGAATTGTGGAAACCAGTTATTGTTTTTGCGTTTTTTCTGACTTGCTGCCAAGGGCATTTTTTTCATGAAGGCTTTTGCTTTTGAGCTTGTGTCGAGAGTTGTGTTTTCTTATTTCTGGATTCATTTCTTGTCCATCTATCCTCTCCTCATTTCAGTTTGCTTTTTCAATAATCTGTTTGTTTTTTTTTCATTTCAGTATTTATCATTTTCAGTTCCACTTGAGTTTGTCGCTAGATTTCATCAAAACGACACAGAATTGACTCTCAGTCAGTTCCAAGTAATACATAATGTTTGGCACAAGAGAGCGGCCATCAACATGTACAGAACAGATCAGACCGAAACCCTCATTATTATCCGTCGCGGGGACAGACGTAAAGAGTGTGGCTTTTTCCTTCTTTGATTTTGTCGTCAAATACATCGTCATTAGCGTCGCAAGACCTTGGTGTCCAGACGACATCATACCTAATTAAGTTTCACACCCTTTCCCATCTCCCGTTTTCTTTCCGGATTTGCAAATATATCAGGAATGACCTGTGGCTGGGGGTTTTCTGCAGCAGTCACGCCCGACTAAAAGTTCAGAAGTATTATATATCAAAAATCTGTTTAATTATAATGAAATGGAAAAGCCCATTTACACGAAGCTCTCACATCCCTGCATTTATTCAAATGCTTGAGTAAATGCATGCAACTGGAAACCGGACATGAAAGTTTGCTGAAGAAAACGTCAAATTTGCTTTACGGACAGCTGATGAGGGTTACCGACGGTACACCCACTGTAACAGGCCAAAAGCTATCCCTGGCTGGTTCTTATCCCGGGTAGGAAATAGCCTAGGCTACTTCTTACCCCTCCTGGCTGGAATATACCCCCTGTGTACACTTCGCTCACCCAACCAATGTCTGTATCACATTTACATTAATGATGATGTGGTGATGATGATGAGGAAAATAATAATAATAATAATAATAATGGGAATTTATATAACTCCTTTCAGCGCTCAAGTCACTTTGCAATTAATGCAAAAAAAGTGATGTGATGATGTTTGTGAAAAAAAAGTTATGTGATGATGTTCGTCCTTCGGATTCGAAGATGACCATGGCTTCAAGAGTCAGATGAAAGATCGGTGGCTGTGGGTCCAGAGGTGACTGGTGAGGCCAATTCGGGCCCTGAAGTCTCGCCCACATGTGGGACACAAGAGCGTGGGTGCTGTTGTGGCAGTGGATGCTGCTCGGGCCTTGCGTACAGCACGCTTTCGGTGCGCTTAGGTGATGCGCCTGGCTTCAGCTGCACGGGCTTCTGTGGTGATGCTGCTGTGCCAAGCTGGACGGTCCAGAGCCAGTGTCTTCCACGTGTTGATGTCGACGCCCAGGACTTTGAGGGACGCTTTGAGGCAGTCTTTGTAGCGTTTCTCCTGTCCTCCAACTGAGCGCTTGCCCTGACACAGCAGCTGATTAGACAGTCGGCTGTCTGACATTCTGACCACATGTCCAGCCCAGAAGGGTTTAGACGCTGCAGAGGCCAGCTCGTTCCAGGACTTCCGTGTCGGGGACTTTGTCCTGCCACCTGATGTGGAGGAGTCTGCAGAGACGGCCCAGATTGAGCTGTTTGGCGTGTCTGCTGTAGACAGTCCAGGTCTCGCTGGCGTAAAGGAGGGTGGTAAGGACCACTGCACAGTAGACCTTCAGCTTAGTGGTAGAGCTGAGTCGTCTCCGCTCCCAGACGTTCTCACGGAGTCTCCCAAAGGCGGCGCTGACTTAGGCAATCCTGTTTCTGACGGTAGTGTCTATGTTTACACACACAGACAAACACACACACACCACAACCCCCACCCACCCACAGACGAAAGTATGTCCTTCACGTGCTATGCTACGCCATGCTCACTTTCAGACAATATCAGAGAGGTAAACAGTGACCTAGTTGGCATCCAGTGCAGGGGAGCATGTCTATGTTTCCTCAGGTCTAAGTTCCCCCAGGTCTATGTTCCCCCACAGCTGACCATGGTTGACCACAGTTCAAGGGTGCTCAGACTGCATTATGTTGTCGCATTTGTACATTATGGCTTTGAAGATGTTTGACCGCTGTATGACCACTACTTACCACTATCAGAGTTCAGCTTGCATCACATTGTTTGCACAATTGCAACGTTTTAGCAGATTTCACTGTACTGTTGGCCATTATTGACCTTTACTTGCCACTGCTGACCACTACGTCAAATTCTTCAGATTGCGTTGTTTTGTCATATTTGTGCATTATCAAGACGTTCTGGGTTTGTTTTTTATTAACTGCAAACTGACCACTGCTAACCACTGACCACCACTGACCGTTGTTGGAAAGCTCATGGAACGCATGATAGCCAGGAAACTTGCAAGGGATCTTGAACACAGGCACATTCTCCCTTCAAATCAAGGTGGTTACAGAACAGGCAAGTCCACATGGGAAAATGCAGCTGCTTTTGCATATGAGGTGTATGAAGGATTTCAAAGAAAAGAAGAAACACTAGCAGTAGCAATTGACCTTGAAGATGCCTACAATAAAGTCCAGTTTGCGCACCTCATGGAGCTGCTACTAAGGTATGGAGTAAGTTTGACACTGACAAGATGGATAGCAGCAGCGCTTCAGGAAAGAACCGTCGTCCTACGCCTCGGAGATTGGATGTCTGCACCTTCTAAACTATCCATGGGACTGCCACAAGGGTCTCCAATCTCTCCTGTCCTCTACAATGTCTACACGAAGGGCCTTGCAGACTTAAACAACAATGGAATTGCTCGGGTGCTTACCCTCGCGGATGACGGCCTGGTCTTCAAAACTTCGAAAAATGCTCTGGAAAGAACTGAAGCCGTCCAGAAACAACTAAACAATATTGCTCAATGGTGCAAAGACACAGGATCTTCCATCAATCCAGCGAAAGCCCAAACGTTGCTGTGCACCCTCAACAACAAAACCGCGAGCAAATCACCACCTTCTGTGTCATTCGATGGGATTCAAATTGAGAAAACTGAATGCCTACGCTACTTAGGAATACACTTCGACAGGATGCTGACCTTCAGAAAACATACGGAAAACACTGTTCTCAAATGCAAAAAGGGCCTTTCAGTCTTAAAAGCAATGGCAACCAAAGGAATTGAACAACGCCACCTCTTCCTGCTATACCAATCACTCGTCCTCAGTGTGATCGACTACGGACTTGGGCTAACAACACCGTCTCAAAGCAACCTCCTAAAATTAGAAAGAGTCCAAAATGAAGCTATGAGGCTGATCCTTGGAACAACAAAAGACACGCCCACAGAAACCATGCGATACCTGCTTGACCTTCCTTCAGTGCAGGCCAGAAACAAGTTAGAACAGGTCAAGACCTACTTCAAAGCATTAGAAAACCCTCAAAACCCACTGCATGACGCAGTCAAAGAACCAAAAGGCAGCCGTCTAGGACGAGGAAGATCATGGATGGGGCAAGCAGAAGACACAATCCAGCTAGTATGCCGACTTCAAGACCTGAAAGAAACAAAAGAATGGGAGAAAAACCCCGAAAACCTCAACCATCTATTCAACACAGTCATTTCACCCACTCTAGGAAGACATTGTCGGGAATGGCCAGAGGGCAAAACTGATGCGGAAGTGAAGCTGCTTATAGAAGAAAACAGTAAAGTAGAGGACATCATCATATACACAGATGGCTCAGTCACCAAAGACCAGTCTGGCTGGGGATTCACTGCGAAACAAAATGGAAAAACAATTTGGGAAGAGAATGCTGCCTACAAAGTCACAACCTCCAGCCTAACGATGGAAGTTGAAGCTGTGACACATGCCCTCCAGTGGCTATCGTCCTTCCATACGCCCGGAAACCAACATGCCATGATTCTAACCGACTCAATGAACCTCATACAGAAAATTGAAAACGGAATGGGAAGCCCAGAGTGGCATAACGCAATGCGCAACTTTCAGATTAAAAAACTCACATGGTCATACTGCCCGGGACATGCAGGTGTTAAGGGAAATGAGCGAGCTGACAGACTTGCTGGTAACGCAACACCAACGAGCGGCCTACATCTAGGAAAATCGGAAATCCTCAGAAAAGTCAAAGAATACCAAAAAGAACAGGTACAAGGCCATCACACCATCGATCGCCTCAAAGAAATAGAAGCAGAGAGAGGGAGCGGCCGCAAATCTAACATGAAAGGTAGAGCACGATGCTTTGCAAATCAAACAAATATCGGCATCATTTCCAAACCAACATTGCGCAAATTTCTTCAAAACGGAACAGAGTCTCTGTGGGCCTTTCCAAATACAATAGACCGAGCAACACACTAGACGCCACGTTCTTGGCATCAGAGATCTTTTCCCATCTCTCTTGCGGCCAGTCAGTGGCGGCTGTGTGTGTTTGTGTGTATGTGTGGGTCTGTGCTTTTGAGTGCGTTTGTGAATGCGCGAGAGTGAAATTGTACACAAGTGTCAGGAGAGATATGTGTACGTGTGTGTGTGTGTGTGTTTGTGTGAGGGGAGGTGGGAGTGCGGGGGGAGGTGGGGTAGAGGATGAGGTATGTGAGTGTATGCATGCCTACACTGTGGGAGCAACAGGATATTGGAACGTGTATATATATATATATATATATATATATATATATATATATATATATATATATATATATATATCTTTGTATGTACGTGTGTGGGGTTGGGGGTGGGATATATGGGCGTATGTGTGTGTGCTTGTACAAGTAAGTGTTCATCTCTGTGAGTGTGTGTTTGTGTGTGTGTGTGCCGTGGAAGCTGCGATACGTAGACTAGAAATGAGTGTGTGGAGGAGGGGGGTAGAGGAGGTGCACGGTAATGCGTGTGTGTGTGTGTGTGTGTGTGTGTGTGTGTGTTTGAGCTCATGTACGTTTATATGTATTTGACTGTGCTTTCATATATGTGAAACTGCATGTCTGGTGCATTTCTGTTATGCATGTGTGGGTGTATGTGTGAATGTGTGTCTTCATATTTTACATTTATTTGCTTATTTATCACCATTGTTGTCTTATTTATTTATGTTTTTTTATTATCATTTTATTAGTATTACTAATATTATTACTACTACCTTTTTCTATATTATAATTATTATTTATTTATTTATTTATGCAAGCTTATCTATTATTTATTCCCCCGTTGTTGTTTTTTTGTTGTTGTTGTTTTGTTTTTTGTTTTTTTTCAAGGCCTGACTAAGCGCGTTGGGTTACGCTGCTGGTCAGGCATCTGCTTGGCAGATGTGGTGTAGCGTATATGGTTTTGTCCGAACGCAGTGACGCCTCCTTGAGCTACTGATACTGATACTGATGACCGTTGGCCATTGCTGACCACTGCTGATCACTGACAACCACTACCCAGCGACCACCACTCACCACTACTGACCACTACAGTTCACTGACTACTACTGACCACTGCTGAGCGCTATCCACTGCTGCCCACCACTGACCGCTGACTACTGATGATCACTGCTAACCACTGACCACTGCTGGCCACCATATACTGACCACTAACCATTATTGACCACTGACCACCGATGACATCCATTGACCACTGATGACCACTGACTAATGCTGACCACCACTGACCACTACTGACAGCTGACTACCACTGACTACTAGCATTACTGATCACTTACAACCACTAACCACTGACCCACCAGAACCAACCACTGACCACTATATACTGACCACTTATGACTACCAACCTCTGACCAGTACTGACCACTGACCACCGCTGCCCAGCACTGACCACTGCTGACCGCAATCACAGAACACCATTGACAACCACTTTCCACCGCTGAGAACCACTGACCATCTGAAAAATAAACCGCTAAACCATCATTTCATGGAGCGCGCGCGCGCGCGCGCGCGCGCGTGTGTGTGTGTGTGTGTGTGTGTGTGAATCAGAATCAGAATCCGATGTCATGAAAACCGTGAATGAAAGGTTTATAGACACAACAATAAAGGGTGTGTGTGTGTGTGTGTGTGTGCGCGCGCGCGCGCGCGCGCGTGTGTTCTTTGCATCTGTTCTTGCTCTTTGATTTTTTAGTGGAGATACCTTTCTTCAATACCCTCTTTTTCTTTCTCGTTTCTCTTCTCAGTTTCTTCTTTCTTCCATGCTCATTATCTTAGTTTAAAGTGCCCAAAGAAGACATTCAGATACTCAACACTATGACTTCATACAAAAACGCAAATATGTTTCAAATAACAGTTAGCATTTGAATGTGCAAATGTGATAAACGTACTTACAGCTAACAAATCCCATCTGCTTTCTATGAACAAAAAAACAAACAAACAAACAAAAAACAGAAATGAAAACCAACTTCGGAGACAAATATTTTTCATTCAACCGCTTGTTTCGGAAGTCATTATACTTTGTTCATTCCATTATAAAATAGAAGTCATCCCCAATCACAGCCATATTACAAACCTTGCATGACCGCAACTCTCGTGGTGTGTCCCTACGTCTCCCTCTTTCTATTTCCAACACAAGATTTCTTAGCATAATTCATCAGAAGCAATCACTGTACATCAGAGCGACTGAACGTCTCTTGGAACGAACTTCATGTTCAAAGATAATATCAATTAAAACAGGCGTTCCATATCGAAAATTTTAATTGCAAATAAGACAACAGTTTAAGCCAAGCAACAAGTTTATTCATTACATTCCAGTTTTGAATAAAAGCCCATTGGTAATAAATATTGTGTGAAATATATTCCTCGCAGTTCACGTACCCTTCATTCTAATTTTTTTTTTATCTTGGCACTTTTCAAATATCAATTATTTCAGAGAAAAAGAGCGGTGATAAGAAATGGCCCAGAGGATAAGAACTGGCCTAGGCCAAACTATACCCCGGGTAAGATGTAGCTCAGGCCAGTTATTACGGGGGTAAACTCTGGCCAGAGTAAGATCTGGCCTGTTACACCCACGACGTACAGGAAGGGGTTAGTTCCTATACTGAGACCATGGGTTGCTGTACACCCACGACGTACAGGAAGGAGTTAGTTCCTATACTGAGACCATGGGTTGCTGTACACCCACGACGTACAGGAAGGAGTTAGTTCCTATACTGAGACCATGGGTTGCTGTACACCCACGACGTACAGGAAGGAGTTAGTTCCTGCACAGAGACCATGGGTTGCTGTACACCCACGACGTACAGGAAGGAGTTAGTTCCTATACTGAGACCATGGGTTGCTGTACACCCACGACGTACAGGAAGGAGTTAGTTCCTGCACAGAGACCATGGGTTGCTGTACACCCACGACGTACAGGAAGGAGTTAGTTCCTGCACAGAGACCGTGGGTTGCTGTACACCCACGATGTACGGCGAGGAATATTTCCTTCATAGAGAGCGTGGGTGTCTGTACACCCACCACGTACGGCGCGCAAATTTTAGGCGACGTACGGGAAAGGTTAAGAAATGGATGGGAGCAAACAATGTCTGCCTTGCTGACATAGGAAGCCAAACGGAAGTATCCTGAAGTGATAATTGTTTATATTCCACCCAAAGGATGGAAAATAGATCAATCGTTTGCCACTGGTATTTCGTTCTGTCACGATCGACTTGATTTTGCCGGGCATGCAAAATTGAAAGTCAACACTACATAGTCGTTCTGGATGTTCAAAAGAGACAAGTTATAGGCTGAACGATGTGCAGAGTGAACTTTAGCAAGGACACATACTTCCAAGGTAGTCTGGTGCTGTGGTGGAGCAGTTGATTCACCGTTCTTCAGTCAGTCTATTGGATTCATGTTTATAGCCCAGTGGACTACATGAGTTTGATTTATGGACTTTCCTCAAGTTCTTCAGTCAGCCAGTTGGAATCTTGCTTATAGCCCACTGGACTAATCACTGGCTAGTTCACTTCATGGACATAAATTTAAGTTCTTCATCGTGCTTATTGCCTATCTGATCACAGCCAGATTGGATTGGAAACCTCCCCATTGACATGAGAGCACTAATTTCTTCAAGTGAAAGCATTGATATGGCCCTGGTTGTGTGTGCATTTGACATGTATATAAATACTGCTTTCGCATAAACATCAACGCTAACAATTGCTTGTTCCCTTTATCTACCAGTCTGAGACAGTCATCAACACTGATTGAATACAATCTTATCAAGCTGTTTTTGTAAGGTAAGAAAACCATACATTTATCTTTATCATGATAATAATATGATATCTATGTCAACTTAGGTGGTAAAATGTTCGTTAAAAAAGTGTTACACTTTGCTACTCAGAAATTACACCTGTTTTGCCTATCCAAGCGACACTTGTATCTGTTTAGCCGTAAACAGGACTAGTGATGGGGTCTCCTGTCGGACCGACGGATGAGTAGGCAGGCAGGCTTATCTGTCGGTGTGTGCCCTCATATGGGAGAAGAGGCCGATTCTGGATGTGCAGCACTTCCCACAGGTGTTGCAAGGGAAAACGTCTCCAGAAGTTGAGCTCACGCTTCTCCTTAATGGCCAGCGTTCTCTTGTTTTCAAACGTGTTTATGCCACTAGAGCGATGTCTGTGTCACAGGCTTTGAGGCTTGTCTTCAAGGTGTCCTTGAAGCGCTTGCAGGGTCTTCCAAGTTCGTGGTGGCGTTTCCTTCAGCTGGCCATACAATAGCATCTTCGGGATCCTGCTGTCTGTCTTGCAGACAACGTGTCCTGTCCTGTCCAGCGGGGGGGGGGGGGGGGGGGGGGGGGGGGGCGGCACCGCGTACCGGCGTTCTGCGAGCTGACTAGTTGGTACATGGACTCAGTCTTGCTGAGGCTGATGGTGAGTCCAAAGTGCCTGCAGGAGGTTGAGAACCCGTCCATAATGAACTGCATGTTCTCATGGGTGTGTGCAGCAAGCGTGCATCATCAGGAAAGAGGAACTCTCTCAACAGTGCCTCAAACACCTGGACCTAGCGTGGAGTCACTGCAAGTTGAAAAGTTTGCCATCTGTGCGAAACTGAATGTAGATGCCCTGGTCAGTCTTGGAAGGCGTAAATCAGCATGGCAGAGAAGAGAATGGAGAACAGTGTGGGTGCCAAGACGCAGCCCTGCTTCACTCCATTTACAACAGGGAACGGATCCAACATGTCAGTATTTTCCTGTACTCTCACCTGCATGCCATCGTGGAATGATGCAGTCAGCTGGATTAGGCTCTCTGGGCAGCCAAACTTTAGGAGGATCTTCCACAAACCACCATGGTTCACCGTGTCGAAGGTCTTAGGACTACAAAGACCATGTGGAGCTCCTTGTTCTGCTCACGGCACTTCTGTTGCATCTGGCGTACGGCAAACACCATGTCACATGTTCCCCTGCCTGAGCGGAAGCCGCACTGTGCTTCTGGGATGACTTTGTTCGAGACATGGTCAACCAGTCTGTTCAGTATGATGCGGGGGAAGATCTTGCCGGCGATGCAGAGGAGAGAGATTCCACGGTCGTTATCGCAGGATGTTTTGTCTCCCTTCCGTTTGTACATGTGGACAATTGAAGCATCCTTGAAATCTTGGGGGACCTCCCTTCTCTCCCAGATAGACTGGAACTGCCATTTGTAAATGTGGACAATAGAAGCATCCTTGAAATCCTGGGGCTCCTCCCCTCTCTCCCATATAGACTGGAACAGGGCGGTCAGCTTGTCTGTCAGCACCTCGCCTCCACACTTGTAGATGTCGGCCTGGATTCCATCTGCTCCTGGTGACTTTTCTGACGTTGTCAGCTTCAGGGCCTTCCGGGTCTCGGCCTTGGTGGGAGGGGCAGCTAGCGAGTCATTGACTGGTAGCTGTGGGAGGGCTGCAGTTACCTCGTCAGATACGGATGAGTCCCTGTTGAGGTGCTCTGCCCAGAGGGCAAGGATGTCTTTCTTGTCTGTCAGGAAGGTGGTCTGGTCTAAGGCTCGGACAGGGGTTGATCCTGTGACTCTCAGCCCATACACAGCTCGGAGACCATCATGGAAGGTCTTCGTGTCGTGAGCATCAGCAGCGGACTGAGGTTGTTTCGACTTTCTCTCCCACCAGGTGTTCTTCATCTCATGCAGCCTCTTCTGTACGAGTTGCTTGGTTTGCAAGTACTGGTTCTTCCTCTGGCAGTCTTTGTCTGAAATGTGATCTTGATGCCGTATGTGCAGTGTGGAGATTCCAGAGTCGTTCTCGTCAAACCAGTCTTTGTGGCTCCTCTGTACAAAGCCGACTGTGTCAGCTGCTGCTGTGTACACAGCATCTCTAAAGGTGCTCCATACCTCTTGTACACCAGTCTGCGCAGGAATTTCTTGGAGAGCTGCTTGGGTTTGCTGCTGCAGCAGGTCCTTGGTGATAGGGAGGCAGTGGATGTTCAGCTTCCAAAGGGGTTTCTGCCTGGCTGGTTGGAGCTTGTGTGCAAGTCTGATGTTCATCTTGCTGCGTACCAGGCGATGGTCTGACCAACAGACTGCTCCTCTCATGCAGCGTGTAATGGAAACATCACCTCTGTCCCTCTGCCGGACAATCACATAGTCCAGCATGTGCCACTGCTTGGAGCTAGGGTGCATCCATGTGTTCTTGTACTCGTCTGCTTGTTGGAAGAGGGTGTAGGTGATGGTCAGTCCATGATGCGTGCAGTGCGAGAGCAAAAGCAGCCAGTTGGAGTTGCACTTGCCAGTACCATGCTGTCCTAGGACTTTTGGCCATGAGGAGAAGTCCATGCCTACGCGGGCATTGAAATCCCCAAGGATGATCAGCTTGTCCTTTCTGTCTTCCGCTGAAAGGGTGCAGCTGAGCTCCTCATAGAAAGCTTCTTTGATGTCATCAGGGTTGGTCATTGTCAGGGCATAGCAGCTGATGAATGTGGAGAGGCGATCCTCGGACAGCTTCAGACGCAGGGTCATCAGCCTAATGTTTACCCCACGTGGAAGGCTGTCAAGCTGTCGTGCATGTTTGGTTTGTATGGCAAAGCCCACGCCTGAGGTTCTTGGGGTGCCATCTGGCTTCCCAATGCAGTAGAAGGTGTAGCCTCCTCCAGCTTCCTCCAGCTGGGTTTCACCGGCAAACCTGGTTTTACTCAGGGCTGCTATATCCACCTGGTAGTGATCAAGCATTCTAGCAATGAGCGCTGTGCGTCTTTCTGGTCTGTTGTCTCTGTCCAAAAGGGTGCGAACATTCCAGGCACCCAGAGTCAGGGCATGACTCCTGGTTCTTTTCTTCTGTTTTTTTCTACCGCTAGTGTTGGATGTCCAAGTAGGTGCAGTTTCCTACTAGGTACTAGGTGAGGCAGGCTTTGTCTAGGGATCCTTTTATCTCCCCTTCCCCGTGTTAGGAGAGCAGTGCTGTCCCTAAAAAGGGCTGTTCTGACGCTGTGGGAGGATACGGGCGCCGCATCTGCCCCAGTTTACGGCGGGCGACCATCACCCCACAGCCGCCTGCATGCAGAGTCGTGACTAGGAACTGCCAGCAGTATCCTCTGCCTGTCCCTGTTACAACTTCTCCATCACTGCAGGGCTTGGGAAAGCTGGGTGTTGAAGGGCTAGCTCGTCGTTCCGACATTAGCCTGGTTGCCTGACCAGCACAGGTGACTTTTTTTTGGTGAACAGTAGTTGCGCAGTCCCTTCCCCACCTACCGACGCTCAGAGTCCCAGAGGTGCAGATACTGCCACTTGTAGAACAGCCTCGGCAAGTGCAGGTTTTTTCTTTGGAATTCCGTTTCCTAGAAGGACTTCCAGCCAAGGATAAGAACTCCCCCTGCCCTTTAGTCATCCTCTTCCACCTTCACAGCCGTTGGGAAAGGTTTTCTCCTCCGCCTGGTCCGTCGTTTGGATACTTCACATGCGGCAGGTAGTACTGGGTTACATGGTACCAGTAGCAAGGGCTATGCCCCTGACCTGACACAAGTAACAAGGTCTATATCTAGATCTAGTAACGACTTTTAAAGAGAAATTGGGAGGGGAGTGTCTTTTTCTTTTGAAAATCATGGGGTCTTATGTGTGAGCCATGAGGATTTCACATCTCTTGTTTTATTTTCTGTTTGAAGGGATGAAAGTTGGTTTTACCTGTCAGAGGTCCAGTGACTGCACTGCAGGAGCACGTTGTGTACAGAAAAAGTGTATCTGCAACACTAACGTGGGCAAACACGTGGATGACCATTGCAGTAAGGCGTCGTTGTTACTCTTTTGCAGTCTAGGCTTCCGTTTATGTCTGTGTGTGTCCGTCTGACTGGAAGTCCTTTCATCTACGTCTGTCTGTCTGTCTGTCCCTCCCAGTCTGTATCGTGTCATAATACTGGTCCTTCTTTCACCTCTTTCCCCCTTTGTCTGTCTTGTCTGTACCACGACTGCTCACTCTTTTTATCTCTGTCTGTCTATATTTCATGGGCTATAGGAACGGCCTAACTGGATTTTTAAAAAAATTTTTGACACATTCATTCATGAGGCCAAGCAGCTGTGGGAAGAAGGCTCAGAACAGCCTGGTACAGAGTCTCTTCCTGCAGAACTTCAGGGCCACTTTCTCGTCTAAATTATGATGCCAGCAGAAGCATCATGGCTGAAAGTGGCGGAGGATGCGACATCTAGTTTACATTAAATTTTGACTTCTGTGCTGGCCATAAGAGACACGGTGTTCCTACAGTCTGACATCCTTCAGGACAAATGGACAGCCTGGAGGTCTGTCCCATCTCCAGTTTGTCAGTCACAGGACTGAGACTGACAGGGAGGTTGCCTGCCTCTTGACTCTCACCAGCCATTCTAGTCGTGGGCTCCTCCAGTTAAGAGCACCGGGATTCTCCCAGAGTGACTCATCTAAAGCAGCAGCGGGAGGGGGGGGGGGTGCAGCAGCAGCACCAACCTCAGGCGGCACGTGGTAGGGTGGACGGGCACCACTGGTCCTCATCCATCCCTAAATCTCTGGCTGGCTCCAAGTGCTACACCCCGGTAAACCGCTTCAGTTGGCGGGCCAAACCAAGTGAGGGGGTGATATTAACATGGCATCACAGAGCGTATGAACTTACACGAAGAAATTACCGGCCAGGGCGGAAGGGCTCAGCCAGAGCTCAACGACCACGTGTTCGTGACAAGTGCGAGCCACCAAGAAGGAGGACCTCGGCTTTGGTCAGGCCTGGAGAGGACAGGGCACCGTCAGGTGACAACTGCCCAAGACACACATCAAGAGGGAGCATTGTAATTTGCCAGGATCCAACAAACGAGGATGACTTCCCAATTCTCCATGAAGAAGTTGAGTCTGCGATAAGATCACTGAAATGTGGAAAGGCTGCAGGAAAAGACAACATCCCAGCTGAGCTTTTGAAGAACAGAGGAGAATCAGTGATTGATGTGCTCACTGTCATCTGCAACCAAGTATGGAAGACTGGCGAATGGCCAACTTCATGGACGCAGTTGCTGAGTATAACTCTCCCCCCAAAAGGCAACCTCCAGCAATGCCAAACTACTGCACAGTCTTATCAGTCACACCGGCAAAGTCATGCTTGAAATAATACTCAGCAGACTACAGCCCTAGGCAGACAAAATCATTGCAGAGGAACATACACCAAAGGTATTACCTGTACCCAGAGCCCCTACAAAACTTATAAGATCAGAGAGATGCTGAATCTGTGCCCTCAGTTCGTGGAGAAATGCAGTCTACCCCGGAATCTTTGTTTGACTTCTTAGGATGAGGTCTGGACACGCCATCCATGACATTGACTTCTTGGGGATGAGGTTTGGACACGCCACCCATGACATTGACTTCTTAGGGATGAGGTCTGGACATGCCATCCGTGACATTGACTTCTTAGGGATGAGGTCTGGACACGCCATCCATGACATTGACTTCTTAGGGATGATGGTATCTCAAGAAGTACTGAGATAAATTGTTCAGATTTTCAATACTTCTTTTTTACACTGTGGACGTCAATTTTGGGTTCTCTTGTGCAGCTAAACTATGTTTTTTAATGTGTTTTTTTTTTTTCATCACGTTTTTCTTGGAATGCGAGCAACCACAAGAGAAATTCTAATAGCCCTTCCTACTTTCTGTTTGGTTTATGTTGTAAAACTATCCTTTTTCTTCCAAACATTTTTATTCAGACAAAGGTTTACATACCAAATGTATATTTTATATTAGGAAGGTACAACAATATAGTATTCCGAACATCAGCCATTCCACATCAAGCATTACATAGGCAGAACAGCTAATATCATTTTAAACATTGATGTGTGTTATATTATAACACACAATTTACAATGAAATTGTTGTAATGACAGAATTTAAACTGTTTGTTCACACATTGATTCCACTGGTATTGCTGAGCCCAATTTATATCAGAGTAATTTAGGTAGGTAAATGTGTTTATATGTATACACACACACACACACACACACACACACACACACACACACATATATATATATATATATATCAGTAACTGCAAGTCCGGCTGGGTGTGGGTCACAACTGCGGCATCGTCAGCAAAGAGTATATCTCTGATGAGGGCTTCGCGGACTTTTGTCCTTGCTCTGAGGCGGGCGAGATTGAAGAGCCTGCCATCTGATCTGGTACGCAGGTAGATCCCTTCTTGCGCTGTGCTGAACGCATGTCTCAGGAGACAAACACCAAAGTCCTGACTCGCACTAGCCTCCCGACCATGTATACCATGCTGGGACAGCGTCGGCTGCGCTGGCTGGTCCACGTTCGCCGCATGGAAGATGGTCGCATCCCAAAAGACATCCTTTATGGAGAGCTCGCCACGAGACAGAGAAGCATCGGCCGCCCACAGCTGAGATACAAAGACGTTTGCAAACTTGACATGAAGGCACTTGAGATCAACACTGAGTCCTAGGAGGGCCTTGAAGATGACCGCAACAGATGAAGAAGCACTCTCAAGAATCAGCTACGGATTGGTGAGGACAAACTGTCAGCTGCTGCAGCAGAAAAGCAAGATGGCAGAAGAGGGACGGCAGCCGACAGACCAGCATCAGCTTACATATGTGATCACTGCGACAGAGACTGCCTCTCTGGCATCGGTCTCTACAGTCAGAGGCGACGCTGCTTGGTCCAAGCAGACAGACCAATTAGACATTAGGTCGGATATACTCTATCTATGGTCAGCCATGACCGAAGGAGGCCTACTATATATATATATGTGTGTGTGTGTGTGTGTGTGCATCTTTGTTTGTATGGTGTCCATTTCTGTACAAATTTGTTATATTCCATGGATATTCTAAAAACATGATTTCGTACGCATTTTTTTAAGATCTGCTATGAACATTTGTATTGTTGGATTTACTTTATTGATTCTACATTTGTATATCATGAATTTGGCTGTCAATAAGATATGTGAGAAGCAACTATCAGTTTTCGTTTCATTGTCGCACCCAAAGAGTACCAACACATAGTTGAGATCAAGTCTATCACAGTTTGGACACTTTTCTTTAAAGTATCGTACAAACTCTGTCCAGAAGACTTGTACATAATTACATTCCCATAGATAGTGGAGGATCGTGTCTTTTTTATCTTTACAAAAATTACATTTGTTGTCTGTTAACGCTCACATATTCCTCAACATAGAATTTGTCACAAGCACTCGATAATTGTGTGGTGGTGTGTCCATCGAGATCGATGATGACCATCGTTGTCATCCAGCTGAGGGATGGGGGGAGGGTGGTGGTGGTGGTGGGGTGGGAGGGAGGATGCTCATGAATCTATCTGTGAATGCGCAGATGGCTGAATAGTCTAATCTGCGCATGAAATGTTCGCTGACAGTTGGGGCAGACAAAGACAGGCATATCATTGTCAGGTAGCTTGTTTGCCCTTGACTGTCTGGCCTGCCTCTTCTGAACAGCTGCAGCAGTCCTGCTGGCCTTGCACAACTTGGCGCCTTTGTGCACAGCAGCGCGCCATTTGTCACGGTCCACTGCAGATTCCTCCCAGGAGTCAGGGTTGATATGAAACGCTTTCAGAGAGACTTTCAGAGTATCTCTGAAGCGCTTCTTCTGACCTCCGTGTGATCTCTTCCCTTGTTGCAGCTCGCCATAGAAGAGCCTTTTGGGCAGCCGATGGTCTGGCATGCGCGCCACGTGTCCAGCCCAGCGAAGCTGGGACTGCATCAGGATGGTGAAGATGCTGGGAAGGGTGGCTTTTGCGAGCACCTCTGTGTCTGGGGTCTTGTCTTGCCACTTGATGTTCAGTAGCTTCCTGAGGCATGTTGTGTGGAAGTGGTTCAGCTTCTTGGCATGTCGTTGGTACACTATCCAAGTTTCGCAGGCGTACAGCAGTGTGGGGAGAAGTACTGCTCTGTAGACCTTTAGCTTGGTCTCAAGACTAATGCCTCTTCTGTTCCAGACATTTGCATTGAGTCTACCAAAAGTTGCGCTTGCTCTTGCAATCCTGACGTTCACTTCATCGTCGATGGTCGCATTTCGTGACAGTGTGCTGCCAAGGTATGTGAACCGCTCCACCGCACTGAGTCTCTGACCGTTGACTGTGATGTTGGGCTCAACGTAGGGTTTCCCTGGGGCTGGCTGATGGAGAACTTCAGTTTTCCTCGTGCTGATGGTAAGGCCGAAGTTCCTGCTGGCAGTGGCAAACTTGTCGACGCTGAGTTGCATGTCAGCTTCAGATCCAGCGTTGAGGGCACAATCATCAGCAAACAAAAAGTCTCTGATGATGTCTGTCATGACCTTGGTTTTTGCTTGAAGCCTTCTGAGGTTAAACAACTTGCCATCTGTTCGGTACTTTAGGCCGATTCCAACATCGCCATCTCTGAAGGCATCAGTAAGCATTGCAGAGAACATGAGGCTGAACAGCGCTGGAGCCAGGACGCAGCCTTGCTTGACACCATTTGTGACAGCAAAAGGAGCAGATGTTTCGCCTTTGTCCTGGACTCGAGCCTGCATGCCTTCATGGAATTGGCTGACCAAGGAAATAAATTTCCGAGGGCATCCGTACTTGGCCATGATCTTCCACAGTCCCTCTCTACTCACGGTGTCGAAGGCCTTAGTGAGGTCGACATAGGTGGAGAACAGATCAGCATTTTGCTCCTGACATTTCTCTTGCAGCTGCCTTGCAGCAAACACCATGTCGGTGGTTCCGCGCTCTTTCCGGAATCCACATTGGCTCTCAGGCAAATAACCTTGGTCAAGGTGTGCTGTGAGGCGGTTCAGTAGGATCCTGGCAAGTATCTTGCCTGCGATGGAGAGCAAGGAAATGCCCCGATGGTTATCACAGGCTTGCCGGTTCCCCTTTCGCTTGTACAAGTGAATGATAGATGAAATCCTGGGAGATCGTCTCTTCTTTCCACATGAGTGAGTACAGCTGATGGAGCTTCTCAGTCAGCACAGTGCCCCCATCTTTGTAGACCTCTGCTGGTATGGAGCCTGAGCCAGGTGCTTTGCCGCTGGATAGCAGACGGATTGCTTTCTGGGTCTCAAGAGGTGTTGGCGGATCGCCCAGTACTTCGTTGATGGGGACTTGTGGGAGACGGTCTATGGCTTCATCATTTATGAAGGGCGATTTAAGACACTGTTGAAGTGCTCAGCCGAGCGTTCGAGAATTTTCTCTTTCTCGGTGATCAAGGTATTCCCATCTGCACTGAGGAGGGGGGATGATCCTGAGGATGTGGGGCCATAGACTTCTTTCAAGGCATCATAGAACCTCTTCATATCATGCATGTCAGCTTATCCCTGGATCTCATCAGCTTTGTCACTCAGCCACTTATCCTGCATCTGGCGTAACTTTTGCTGAACAGTCCTGCGGATGGCATCCTTTTTTGATGTGGACTTTGGGTTGCTCAGGTAGGCTTGATGCAGACGGCGTTTCTCATCCAGAAACTGCTTGATTTCATCACAGTTTTCATCAAACCAGTCTTTGTGCTTTCTGGTTATGGGTCCCAGGGTCTCTGAAGCTGTACTATAGATCAGCTCACGCAGGGTCCTCCAGTCAGACTCCACAATCTGGTTGTCCAGAGAGGCGGATTCCAGATGATCTTCCAGCAGCTCCACAAAGGACTGTTTGATGGTGATGTTTTTCAGCTTAGCGATGTTGAGCCGTTTTGGAGCCTTCAGGCCTTGGGGGCGTCTCTTGGGCTGGATTCGAATATTCAGCTTCGAGACTACAAGGCGATGGTCTGTCCAACACTCGGCGCCGCACATGGTCTTTGTTACACGTACATCTTGCCTATCTCTTTTCCTGACGATGACATAATCGATGAGATGCCAATGCTTTGAGCGAGGGTGCATCCATGACGTCCTGTTACGGGTAGGGAGGCAGTGTTGGTTATCAGCAGTTCGTGCTCTGCACAGGTCTGAAGCAAAAGCAATCCATTTGGGTTGCAGTGGCCCACACCATGCTTTCCAATCACTCCATCCCAGGAGATGTAGTCAGAGCCAACTCTAGCATTGAAGTCCCCAAGAATGATGAGCTTGTCTGCTTTAGGGATAGCAGCAATGACAGAGTGAAGGTCCTCGTAGAACTTCGCCTTCACTTCATCCGGGTTGGTCATGGTTGGGGCGTAGGCACTGACAATGGTGAGGCGCTTCTGGCCAGATGCCAGTGGGAGTGTCATGGTCATAAGCCTCTCGTTGACTCCCTTTGGGATTCCAGCTAGCACTTGTTTCTTGTGTTTTAATGTATCTATAAAATAAAAAAATAAAAATTTCATTCAAGTTGATTTTCAAAAGAATGATTCCAATTTTTACAAGTATTCGGAAGTACTGGCTTCCCAATCAATATATCATGAAATGACTGTATTCCCTTTGGAGCTTCTATCATTATATAATAAGCTTTATTGTGATCCACTCTGTTCTGATTGTTACTTAATACAGTATTCTTATCTCTTAAAAAGCTTCTAATTGAGTTTATTATACCAAAGTATTCCATAACTGGAACTGGGTTTTGAATGATAACAGGAAATTCATGAAAATTGAAATATCTTCCATTTTCTTTTACAAGGTCTTTTGCATAATAGACATTATTTCCAACTTCAATCATCGAAATACAAAACTTTACCCTCTATCTTAAATTTGCAATTAAAAAACAATGGTTTCATCAAAATGTCTTGTTCATCAGGTACATCCATCATGTCAAAAATTTTTGAATAACTGAAAAAACTTCTTTTTTAAAAAAAGGGCTTAATATTCGCCCTCCAACTTTGTTATTAGGCCATATTCCTGTAGCGATTCCAACCTCTGGACATTTTTTTTTTTTAACAATATCTCTTTCCATTCAGGACTAAATGACTGATTACAGATTTTTTTCAACCATTTGAGTTTCAGGGATTTTATAAATGATGGAATGTGTGGAATATTCATTCCTCCCTTTTGAATACTGTGCACTGCTATTGATCTTTTAACTTTATCTCTTTGTGATTCCATACAAATTCAAAACACATTTTTTATTTTTTGCAGTTTTTGATTAACTGTCATCTGGTAGGTTTGGAAGCCTAATCCATAAATATGTTAACTTAGATAATATAAGTGAAAAAGAATAGCTATTCTTGCTCGTAGTGTAACAGATCTTTTCATCCATATATCAAATAGCTTTTTTGTCTTATTGAATTTGTATTATTATATTAAATTCTGCCATTTTACGTAGGTCATTAGTGAACCACAGCCCTATGATTTTGAATTACGGTGGACTCCATTTCATTTTCAAACTCGGTAGAAATCTAGTATGACTATTACATTTACTTCCCAGCCATACATTACACGTTTCTTTGTTTTTTCATAATTTAATTTCAATCCTGAGGTTCCTTCAAATTCCCCATGCACTTTGAAGAGTTCTTCATAAGATTTTTTGTCACCTTCTAGAAAGAAAGAAAGTGTCGTCATCGAACTGGCTTATTTTACATTCTGTCTCTGCAATCCTGATACCTTTTATATTATTGTCCTCTCGGATTTTACAGGCCATTATTTCTGCACAAAATAAGTAAATAGGGTGAGACTGGATCTCCTTGTCTACAACCACATTCAATCCTGATACTTCCAGAAGCTTTTCCGTTAACTATTACTGTACATTTTATATTGGTGTAAAATGCTTCTACCCAACGAGAAATATCATTTCCAAAACCAAATTGTTTTAAAACTTTATGCATAATATATTTCCAGCTAACTGAATCAAATGCTTTTTTATAATCTATTGAAACGAGTAGTCCTGGGAGATTTTCTTCTTTCAAATAGTAAATGATATCATAAAGAAGCCTTAAATTATCCCTTATGTATCGCCCTGTAACAAAACCTGTTTGGTCTCCATTGATGAGTTTATCTAACACAGTTTTAATCGTATTGGCGATACACGAAGAACCTATTTTGTAAGTCACATTCAAGAGTGATGTAGGACGCCAATTTCTGATATATTCTCTAGGTTTATCTCATTTTGGTAGGCAACTATCGATTTTCTTTGTTTGGGTGAAATTTGAAAGCTCCCCAATGTTCAGAATTGTGTCAAACAGTGGAAAAGGAAATAAAGCAATTTTCATACCCGCGATGCGTACATTCTGTATTTCCGGCTCTAAATTCACCTAAACATTGTTTTCTGCAAAGTTTAAGCCCTGCTACATCATTTGTAATGTATTTTCTCATTGTAAGGCCAGTTACATAATGATAAAAAAATAGTAAGACCATACACTAAAAATGACAAACAAATGTTTCAGTTTTAGTGGTACAGCTACCTAAAGTTGTGAAGTAGTGTGTGTGTGTGTGTGTGTGTGTGTGATGCAGTTCCAAATGCCGGACGCACAGGGGCCCCTTGTGATGATAATCCTGATTGTAACGACGGCATCTGCACTGACAATGTCTGCTCCTGTGGCCAAGATAAGACTCCCTTTGCACAGGAATTTTCGTGCAGTAAGCCTTCCCCCTTCGTTTGTATCTCTGTTTCTGTCTGTCTCTATCTGTGTTGATGTCTTTGTGTGTAACAACACATGTGTGCGTGCGGGTTTGTATATCTATATATGTATGTATCTATCTGTCTGTTGGCTTCCCATGATTGTGAGTTATCACATCCTTTTAACATTTGAGATATAGATGTATTCTCCTTTAATTTCTATTTTAGTATTGCAATAAAGCATGGGTTTTTGTATTATTTCAAGCAATAGTTGTATCTCTGATATCTTAATGAAGGTGACGATTTTTGGCTAACATTGCAAATAGTACATGGAGTCAAGGACGACGCTTGGGAACAGACCTCAATATCTTAGGTAATGTCGTTGGTTGGGAAATTATCATATGATAGATGAGAAAAATGTGAATGAAATAATCAGATCGTGTTTCTTTCAGTGTTGAAAACTGGAGCCAGCTGCTCTAAATCCAGTGAATGTAACGTTGGACTCGTCTGTGAAGATGCCAAGTGCAGTAAGTCGTTAACAGAAGCACCAGAAGAACACCAGTCAGTAGCAGCAGCAATAACAGAAGCAGCAGCAACAGCAGTAGTAGTTGTAATAGTAGTAGCAGCAGCAACGACAGCAGCTGTAGTAAAATAATGGTAGTAGCCGAAGTAGTAGTAGTTGGAATAGCAGCAGCATTAGTAGTAGTAGTAGTAAAGTAAAACAACGTGCAGTCTGCACATGCATTTCCTTTTGAAATAACGTCGCTTTTTATACTTATCTATCATTATATTTATCTTTATATACTTTATTTATTTATCTATTTATATCCTAGTTTGTGTAATTTGTGTTTTACCACCGTCATGTTTGGTTATTGTAATATATATTTGAAACATATTATCATGTGTTGCTTTTAACACGTCCTCCATGTGGAGTCTCTTGAACCAAGTTTTCCGTGTCTTGTTTTTGTTTCGCAGACATCAGTGAACACTAGAGAAACGCGTGATAGCGAACAGTGAACACACACACACACACACACACACACACACAGAAGTGGGGGGCGGAATCATTTCTTTCTGCACATTCCAATACTGACCATGTACTTCGGTGAAGGAAAAATTCACCAACAAAAATGTTTCGAAAATAAGATTACTGTTTTTGTTTTTTTTTGTTGTTGGTTTTTTTGGGGTTTTTTTTTTGTTTTTTTTTTCCACAAAAATCAACTCTTTAATTTGATATATTGATATACCGACATGTTATCCTTTTTTTGTTAAAAAAAAGAACATACTTCTGCTTTATGTGGAAGATACAATTTAGCATACACCTGCCGTTTAATCATTGTTGTGTTGTTGTCCATGATGAGGTATCAATATCATAACCACTATCAAGAACTCAAAGCGTTTCAGATGCTAAACTTCTTTTTTTCGAACAAAAGAACTGGAAGCTGGAACTAGCTGCTATGGCAACGAAAACAGCTGCAAGTCTGGCTTGACCTGCGAGTCTGAAATTTGCAGTGAGTTGAACACGTGTGTGTTGTGTTGTTTGTGTTTGTGTACCTGCTGTGCGCTAGAAAGTATGTAGGTACATTTCTGTGTTTCTGTTTGTCGACCCCTCTGTCAACTGATTCAAAACAAAAACAAACCAAAACAAACAAACAAAGAAAAATTGCTAAGACGTAGAAACTGCCGTTCTTTTTTCCCGTTTCATCCCTTTCTTTTATTTCATTTCTTTCTCTGCTTCCTTTTTTTTTCTTTTTTTTTTTTTTGATGCACGTACGTTTTTATACACTAACGTGAATGTATGTAAGAACACGGTGTTTCAGTGTTTGTTGTTTTGTTTGTTGTTTGCTCCCTCTGTCTCTGTCCCTGTGTGCGTTCGCGCGCGCATTGGGAATCTTAACGTAGTCATTTTCTTTAGAAATACTTCGTTTACGCCAATTATTGGTTTATGAATCCACACATTCTAATTATTATGACCAAATGCTTCTGTGAAAGGCACAAAAACATAAAGAAGCCAGAAATGTGTCCAGAGTCATGCTGCTGTTACATTTCCATTTCTTATCTACAAAACCATACTCTTTCATCTGATATATGAGGGGCGCTCGGTGTGTATCTGAATACAGCTGTCTGAGTACATTAGAATGACAGGACCGGCTTTTCCTTGTATGCTCCTTCAGCTTTCCCGCATTTTCCCATTCTTTGAAACCACCTGTCCATGGCACCCGAATATGCTTACTAAGGACACCCAAATCAACATCCTTGAAGAACATCACTGTAGAACTGCCATCCTGTCTGTTGTCACTGGAATAAAGGGAACAGTGGCGACGTTGAGAGGAACTCGGGACCCAAACACCAAGACTACCAGAAGAGTGGGGGGTGGGGGGTTGGGGAGAATAGAGAGAATGTCAGAGTTGTGGTTCAGTCTGATATCACCAACATTCTTCAGGCCACCCAGTGGGAAAACACCCAGCAGACGGCTCGGATCCAAGGAGACCAAGAAGGGATCAAATCAGGGCTGGACAAAGTCAAGCAGCAGTGTGACAAAAATTAAGGCACTCTGTGACAGAATGGAAAGAGATCACCAGAAATTGTGAAACGTTGTGACGGATGTTGACGCAGAGGTGCAGACTGTTCACATCGAGACAGCACAGGGACGAGAACAGACTTTTTTAGTTATTTACTTAGTCATTTATATTATATATATATATATATATATATATTAATTATTTTTTGGTACGCTTATAGCTGACTTCATCAAGTTTTTGCGCCTTATACATATGATTATTATTAGTAGTAGGTCTTTTTTTATGTATTTATCATCTTCTTTTTTTCTCAAGGCCTGACTAAGCGCTTTGGGTTACACTGCTGGTCAGGCAATTGCTTGGCAGATGTGGTGTAGCGTATATGGATTTGTCCGAGCGCAGTGACGCCTCCTTGAGCTACTGAAACTGAAACTCTACATAGCAAATTGCATGAAACAGGAACTCAACCGGATGAAGTCGGACATCAAGAAGCAAAAAGAATGCTCCAGGAGAAAAATAACACACACACACACACACACACACACACACACACACACACACACACACACAAAACCCTGCACGTTTGGGATCCCCCTACCATGGCAGAACGATAACAACGACACGTGTTTACGTAAGTGCCGATTTGGATACCCTGAACAGTATTGTTGGAAGGATCAAAACATGAACCCCAGATGACTTGGTACGAGCACTTCGTCTTGGACAGGCTTTGGATGGGCAGCCAAGACCAATGCTTGTCACGTTTTGCTGATGGAAGGACATGGTGGTGATCAAAAGAGATACTTTCATGGCGAGCTGGTCACAAAAGGTGCTGGAGTGGCAAACGATCTGACCCTTGCCCAAAGCAACGTTGCTGTCCAGGTCAGAAAAAGGCAAGAAAGACTTAATCCTTTGTCCTCTGACCCGAAGTACAAGTCGCGTCTGAAGGCGTGGAAACTTGTGTAGCAGATATCTGACTGTCCAACAAAAGGCGAGGCAGAGTCGTATTGTATTACACGCGAGGCGGCCAAGGTTCTGGTGAGACACGCCAGGAACGTGTGCTTCTTTTTTCCACCTCACAGCAAAAGTGGCCGGGGTCTTGTGCATGCACTCCTCGAACAAACACGCACACGCACGCACGCACACACGGACACACGCACGCACGCACACACACACACACACACACACACACACACACACACACGAGTCATATGAACAGTGAAGATTTCAATCCCAACAGAAATAAAACCTGGACAGAACTGTACAAACTTCGAGGGCACGTGCAGTTCAGGAACCTTCTGCAAATCTGGAACATGCTGTAAGTTGGATTGTGTGGGCAGAGGACACAGTATGCATTTTCTTTTTTTAATGATGCAACAATGATATACATTATTCTGACTGTTCCTTGTGTATGTTTGTGTGTTGATCAAGAACTGTTTCACTGAGTTCTGTCTGCGACCACGTTCCAGTGCTGAGTTTCCTCCACTGAGAACAAAAACATTTCGTGACATTCAGATTTGTTATATTCATCGTATCAGTTGTACTGTCGTGAATTAGTAATTATGTATATGGAAGTTATAAGTTCTGTTCCTCATAAATTCGTGAAAACAACGTTGAACATTCCTTTATACTTTGAAAATAAGTAATTAAAAAAAAACAGCAACAACAACAAATAACACACACAAAAAACGAAACTTGTGCACACATTTTATGCGAGCACCGTACAAATTTTATGCTGACGACGTTACCGATGCAAGTCTGATCAGATCAAGTGATGTAGATGTATTCTACAACTGAGAGCAACTGTGAACTGTTACTTATTTTAAAAGTTATTTATTTAGTGGATGGTGACAAGGTAGGTCGGATATCGTAAACATAAACGTCAATGATCTCTCCTCATTAGTGTAGTTTCGGAACTGGTCGGCCCAGCGTGACTTAGATCTGTTTACTTCAGGTATAAAACCGTTTGGTAATGAATTTCTTCATGACTTTTATAACACAAAGGAAAAATAACATTCCTGTTACTTTGTCCAAGAACGTTTCATGAAATGCTAGTGTGAGGCCGTCACAACCAGGCGCAGAATCTTTGTTTATTTGTGAGGGCTAGTGTTAGCTTGTCCAGTGTTATCTCTTTATTACAGAGATAATTTTCTTCTTTTGTTAAGTACTGGATAATCTTCGTTGCTCAAGAATTGATCTCTAATGTTTCTTCCTCTTTTTAATGATATATTATTGTATAATGTTCTGTAGAATTTCTCGATCTGATTTAATGTATTGTCTGTGGATTTTCTGCAATGTATCGGTCAGTGTGTAGAGCTGACATGATATTTACGGTTCTTTGGGGCCTTTCAAGGCGGATAAAAAAAAGTTGGTCTGTTTTCCCCCATCTGACTCTGGATCTGATCTCAGCATCTTTTGCTTCTGTTAGTCCCTGTGGTTATCGTTCTTTTCTTAGTTGCTTCGCTTTCATTATCATGTTTTTATGATGATTTCTCTGTATCAGATAATTTTCAGATGCGTTCAGCATTTCGATTTTGGCATATTTGTTGAGATCTCGATTTTTGGGTGGTTTTTGAATAGTTGATGCAATAGGGCGTAATGCTAACTTTATTATTATATTTACCAGACTTTTGTTGATTTTCTTAATATTCTTTGAAAAAAAAGGAAAATGTGTAAACCTGTTTGTTTCTTTAAAACAACAACAGAAAAAGAAAAACAGAACCTTCCTCTGGTAGCAGCGTGCAGTTATACTGCCAATATCCTGGGCCTCTGAAACTTGTTTGTGCTAAATATCACTCTCACAAGTAATGTTCTGAGTGGGGAAATGATTCCATATATGTCTCTTTTCAGCAGAAGTGGATGAGAGACAGGGTCACAGAAAATGTAAGCAATTCTTCAAGGTCATGACCAGGTCTATTCTTTGACGTACTGAAGGAGAGATCTCCGTTTGTCTTCCAAGTCTAGAGAGGATAGCATTTCCATAGGAGCTCCTCCTTTTTTCTCGTGATGAGTGTAGTTTGCCTGGGATATTATCTAGATGGTTTGTTTATTGCTGTGTTCAAATCACCCGGTACTCACAGACCATTTAAAGAAAGGTACTTTGCCTCAGTTTCTCTTCTTTTTTTTTTGACTTATGTACTAGTTCCGGCCTTTTCATAAGTTGTTTGTATTTTTCTCCAAAGGAGGAAGGTGGCAGGATGGTTAAAACTCTCAGCTGACAGTACAGAGAGTCCGAGAGGGTGTGGGTTCGAATCTCGCTCTCGCCCTTTTCTCCAAGTTTGACTGGAAAATCAAAACTGATCGGTTCGTCTTTCAGGTGAGACGATAAATCGAGGTCCTGTGTGCAGCAAGCACTTGGCGCACTGAAAAAGAACCCATGGCAACGACAGTAAAAAGAAATCCACTGCGATAGGTACACACATATATAAGCATGCACTCAAGGCCTGACAAGCGCGTTTCGTTATGCTGCTGTTGGGCATCTGCTGAACAGATGTGGTGTAGCTTATATGGCTTTGTCCGAACGCAATGGCGTGTCCTTGAGAACCTGAAACTGAAACTTTTTCCAGATTACAAACATTACAAATGTATGTTTCATGTCAACTGTTTCAAAGTGAAGGTGTCAAACCTTTCCCAAACATTTATACGAAGTTAATTTGTGGTAACTGTTTTGACGCTTTCAACAACTGATTTTGAATCATAAGCCAGTGTGGACTGTGCACTGACAATGTCTTTCATCTCCTATTCCAAAGGACAACTTTGTTTGACAGTTTGGGGAATGGACCAGAAGCAGACGACACACGAATGTGGTGGGAAGGGTGGGGAGGAGGTAATTGTTCGTCTGTACTGTTTTCTTGTCCTTTTCACTGGGGTAGATTTTTTGTGGGGTTTGAGTTTTGCCTCGTCCTACTGTCCACAAGGTAGCATTGGTGGGGTGGGTGGGAAGTTCGATGAGGATTTTTCTCACAGGATCGCCCGCTCCGGATTCTAGAATCAGGTACTGTGGTGATTTATATAAAACCCAAAAAAGTGGTAACAACATATATTTCATGGTTTCACATTCATCAGAATCTCACTACAGGCACTCAGCAATGTTTTGAGTAGTGTTCATGCCGTCTGGGAATAGTAATACAGGGATAGAGTGACATGTATTGTGAAGTCTGGCGGAGAAATGTAGATAACAGTTTTTGAATGTAAAGAATTTGGTGGCAGTGATGACACTGGTGACAAAACAGTTGACACACACAAAAGCACTGGAATCAAGTCACAGGCTAAATAACGTAGATGGGAGGAGGGAATTTTTAATCAGACTAAAATTGGAAACTTTAATTTCAGCCATTGCCATTGGTGGAAACTGCACCATGTACGAGTCTTATTGCGTCAGTGGACTGTGCAGCAAGGGCATATGCAGTGAGTCTGCTTTGTATTTCTATTCCTAATCTGGTATTTGACTCTTGTTTCTCGATTTTGTTGTTGTGGTGGTGGTAGTGGTTGTGGTGGTGGTTGTGTGTGCCCCCACCATCCAGGCCGTTTGAGTGGTATAAGCCCCAAGCCGTTCGTCTGGAGCGCCCCCAAGCCATTCGTCTGGAGTGCCCCCAGCACAGCTGCACCAAGGATCGTCGACAGCAGTCCCTGACCAGCATCTCAGAGGGAGTTGTCAGTGTTGTTTTATCGCTTAGTCATCAGGTCAGACTCGGTGAGCATCTGTTCTGCATTCCTTCAGTGACAGTCTAATAAATGGACTGAGTGAGCACCAGGTCTGGATTGGAGACCATCACTACACTGCACTCCTTCAATGACAGTCCTCATGAATGGACAGTGAGCACTAGGTCTGGATTGGAGACGGTCATTGCACTGTGTGCCTCCAGTGACGTCACAGTCCTCTTGAATCTGCTGACACCAACATTCACAGTGACATGAGGGAGACACTGAGGTCACCATGAGAGCAGGACATGGAAGGCCACATGATTTGAGATATTTTTTGTATATATATGTAGCTAAGTGCTCAGCTGGCTTCAGATACTGCTCACAGCACAAGCTGAAGAACTATAGACCTGTTTCTAATCTCTTTCATTTCTAAAATCAAAAGTTGTGTTACATCAGCTCCAGGAACATCGTGATGAAAACAGCCTGCTTGAAACTTGTCAGTCAGCTTATCGGAAAAGCCATAGCACAGAAACCGCCCTTCTTTTGGTCACAGATAGTCTCCTCTCAAACACAGACAAAAGACTATATCTGTAGTAGTATTTTTAGATCTGCCAGCGGCATTCGATAGAATTGACCACCAAATTCTTATCAGTCGTCTTAGCAATAGCTTTGGTATTAAATCTACTGCTTTAAAGCGGTTTTCTTCTTATCTTTCAAATCGTCAACTTAAGGTTAGAGTAAAACATAGCACCTCTAAAGTCATTCTTCTTATGTTTGGTGTCCCTCAGGGATCAGTCTTAGGGCCTATCTTGTTCACTTTGTACACTCAGCCTTTGTCTGACATCTTCAAAAGGCACTCATTTGGTTACCATAAATATGCAGATGACACAGAATTACAAAAAGTTGCTCCACCATCTGATTTTAAAACAGTCATTACTGAATTGGAAGCGTGTGTTGCTGATCTAAAATCATGGATGGACGAAAATAAACTAAAGCTCAATAAAGACAAAACTGAACTCTTAGCCGTTGGAGACCTAACTCGTCTTAAGGCAGCAGAAAAGGATCCAGTTACGTTTGGCCCTGCTTCAGTAGCATTTCAAACATCAGCCAAATACCTGGGTGTATATTTCGATCAAACCTTGACAATGAACGACCAAATTTCATTATTGTGTCACTCATGTAATTTTCATCTTCGAAGGCTAGCCTCAGTCAGACCCTACATAACAGAGAAAAATATGGCTCAGTTGGTTTCCTCTTTCGACCTGTCCAGACTGGATTACTGCAATTCCACTCTTGCAGGTTTACCATCTTCCTCCATCAACAGATTACAGAAAATTCAGAACCATGCTCCACGACTGGTTCTCGCCAAAAAGAAATTTGATCATGTTACACCTCTGCTGAATCGGTTACACTGGCTTCCGACTGAGTCCTGCATTCACTGTAAGTTAGCAACACTCGCCTTCAAACATTTTGACAAGTCTCTTCCATTGTATCTCTCCTGAATTGGAAACATATGAACCCCACAGAACATTAAGATCCAGTTCTGAAAAGCTGCTTTAATTTCCAAGGACTAATCTGAAATGCGCTGGAAATAGGTCTTTCAGAGCTCAGGTTCCCCAAGTGTGGAACTCTCTACCTTCATCTCTTAGAAATGCCTCTGATCTACATTCCTTTAAGTCAGATCTGAAAACTTCCCTTTTCCGTAAGCATTTTTGTCCTGGGCGGAACGGTTAAACCAAGGTATGCCTGTTAACAAGTATCTTCGTACTGGTATTTTTGTAGTCCTGTTTTAATGCATTGTGTATTTTATTTAGTTTTGGTCTTAGATGTTATGGCATTTTTTTCTATCTGGTTATTTTTAATGGGCGTGTGTGTGTGTGTGTGTGTGTGTGTGTGTGTGTGTGTGTGTGTGTGTGTGTGTGTGTGCGCGCGCGCGCATGTGTTTGTGAAGGTACAGTGCTCTGGTACGCGTGTGTAAATGTGTAGGCATGTTAGTATGTCCGAACATAAATCTATGTTAGAAAATACGAAATATCTTAATGCTTTTGCAATTTTGTTTTTAGTGCAGTTGATATTTAATGTCAGCGTGTGTGTGTGTGTGTGTGTGTGTGTGTGTGTGTGTGTGTGTGTGTGTGTGTGTGTGTGTGTTCTATGAAATACATTTTGTTTTAATCAAAGCCTTATTTACTTCATAGCTTTTATAATCTGATTCGACTCTTAAGTGTGCTTTTTCATTCATATGAACACACTGGGTGTTTTCCATTGTCAGATAACGGTTGATGTGTTTTTTAAGGCATGTTTATAGTCAACTGGATGATGTAAGGCGCTTTGAACAGCATTGGTGCTGGATATCGCGCCATAGAAAACTATGTATTATTATTAATATTATTATTATTATTATGAAAGCTGAGCTGTAGGAGACGCCTTTTTCGCCGATCTCGAACAGCTTGCGCAGAATGTGTGACGCCCTTCCCGGTTTGAATGCAAAGCCCATTCTAAACATACTCTCTAAACACCTGTTAAATCAAGTCTCTGTATCGTTTGCTGCAATATTATGTTTATTGTGCTTACACACACGTTTCCATCAGTTAGAAGCATATTTGATTTTAGTTTAATCATTCGTCAGTGTAAAGATTTCAACTGACACAAAGCTTTCGTCATTTTTTCCTTCTCGTCACACATAATGCTAGAGTTACAATTCTGTATGTGACTGCTGTAGGAAACTAAAACCACACCACTATAGTGTTTGAATGAGAATAGATCAGGCATTTAGAAATTACAAAGTTGAGCTTCACTGTCAATACTTAACGACATTCACTCCACAACTGGTATCACTCGACGCCATTGGGTGAGCTGAAACTTGTGTTTCTGCTACACCATATTTAATCAAATATCTCTTTTTTGTCAGAACAGTAAACTGCAAGTATTATATAATGGCAGAATCGTCGCAATTCCATCTTTAAATCTCTTCCAGTTGTGTTTGCCTATGATTTAAACAGTTTGTAATTTTCAGCGACAAGCTCGCTAAAACTGACCCTTTTCAGGTGACTTAGATTAAGATGATAAATTCATCTTAATTAATCAACACTTCATTTTATAATCATTTTAAAGTAGGTATGTTTTGTTTTGCGAACAATCCGACGTAAATCGGTTCAGGAATCATTTTCAAAAATCTATCACTGAACACCTTGTAATAAACACAATTCTAATCAGATTTAGCCTGATTGGGGACCTTTTGTTTCACAGGTCATGCGAACATCATTGCAGTTCGCTTAACTTGTATAAATAGCCACAGCAGGTGATCACTGGTCACTTTTACCAGAGCCCGTTTGCGGTGATAGCCAGCCAGCTAGCTGACCACTGAGTGTGTGTCACCCACAGTGTGTGTTGAAGTCCTAACGGACAGTGTCTCACTACGTATCACTTGCATTGTCTTCTCATCTTCTTCTTCTTCTTTTTCTTTACGTACATAACTATTGTAAATAAAACAATAGAAAAACCCATTTGTGACTTGCCTGCTAAATGCCCCAGGCCTGCGCAGGGGAATTTTCTATCCTTTATTACAGATCACTAGTAATTCTTTTGTACCGTCCCCTTTTATATGCTAAACCAATCGGGTACTTGGCTACAAAAGTGGCGTCACCGACAGGATAAAGATCCATCACAAGATCGATCCAAAATTTTCCCGTTTAATGTTTCAATTCTTTTATCCAAATTAAATCCAAACAATAGATTAAAGTCCCTAAATTAAAGCCCCTTACCACTAGTTCTATCACATATATACAAACTGAATATATGTAAAAACATTTTTTTGGTGGAGGTTTCGTGTGTGCTGCTTGCATGTGTTGATTGGCTTAGCAGACGACGGGCCTGGCAGAGGCGTCTTAGTACTGTGTTAGCTGCGAAATTTGGCCCACAGAGCAAACTGATGGACAAAGTTTACATCGGTCTGACATGGTAAGTGTATCTGACCGAATGGGGAACATGACACAGACTCCCCATGCTGGTGTTCTTCACTAACTTGCTCTCACATGGGTTATTTGAAGTGTGTCAGATATGATGCATTCATTGTTGTGTCCCAACAGGAATACGCAATGGGGATGCTTGTACGGAACAAACTGCAAAGTTCTGTCTGGAGTCGTCCTTCTGCGAGTACAATCATGTGTGCAGTAAGTATTTGGTATGTACATATTAAGAAAGTTAATTAAAAAAAATCTTGTTCTTGTTTTCTGTGTACTTGTTCTTCCTCTATATTTGTCTGTTATTCCCACGTTGACTAATTTCTATGCAGGCATTTACGCCAATGATATTTCTAACCCGACCATAAAGTCAGCCAAATTCTGTCTTCGGGATTCATAAATGAATAAATGAACATGCGAATGATCAAAAAAAGAAGAAGAAGAACCAAGGAATTGAGTAAATGGATGAAAGTTTACTGACAGTGCTTTAAGTTACCTTTGCATGAATAATGCCTGTTCACACACCACTAGTGTTCAGTACATTGGGATCCATGGAACCGCGATCATCTGTTGATACCTTATCTAAATCAGAGAAACTCTATGAGCCATCAGAGTTGGAAAACGTAAACGCACTTGCCCTTTCTTCGTTTAAAGCCCATGCGCTAAGGCCTTGAGATCCTGCTCTAGATTTGTGTAAAACAGAAAAAAAAACCCAGTAAACATCGATCCCCAAAACAGAGCACATGTGGCTACAATCGCACATGGCTCCAAATTCCACACACACATACACCCCCCCCCCCCCCCCACCTCCTCCCCCCTCTCGCACGTACCCCAGCTCCCATTATATTCTTTCTCCTGTCTCCGTCTCTCTCTCTCTCTCTGTCTGTCTGTCTCTCCCTACCACACACGCACCCACCCACACACACACACACACACACACACACACACACACACACGCACACACACACACACACACACACTCACGTCAGCTCCCATGGCATACATAACACACACGTACACACGCACATACATTCTGCCACCGACTTGCCTGGAAAAGGAGTGGCGATATATCGTAATGTCAGGCATGTTGCTTAGCCTGCTGTGGTTTGGAAAGCCCACAGAGACTCGAAGAAGTGTGCCCGTTGTTTGTGTTTGGAGATGATGCCGATATTCGTTTCATTAGCGATGGGTCGTGCTCAACCTTTCAGGTCAGACTTTTGGATGATCCCTCTATCGTTCTCTCTATGAGGTGTTAGATGGTGTCATGGCCCTGCACCTGATTTTTAGATAATCTTACTTTTTTGTTACATTGTCATGTGCCCCCACACGGGTTTGCTGAAAACAAAAAACAACAACAAAAAACAGGGGAAAAAAACAAAACAAAAACATTTTAATATTTCAGAACTTCCGAGACGTTGACCCCTCACTGTTTTGCTACCAGCAAGTCTGTCGGCTGGCTCGTTGACCTTCACACCAGCATGTCCAGCGCAGTACATTCATGTACGCTTTTGCACATCTGGATGTTGCGCGTTGCCTTACGCTTCTCTGGGCTCCCCATCCCTGCTTTTAGGTCCTTTCTTGTAGGAGGTTCACAGAGTCCGTCAGAATGGCATGCTGACTGGAAGGCATACATATGGATGCCAGCTACTGGACGGCACCTGTCACCCAGGCGACGTTTGTACGCGACATTCTCTTCCCTGTTTTGCAGTGTATCCCCAAGCTGACCAGTCTTAGGTGACTGAACCATCTGTTTATATGATCATATCCTCTTCTTTGCTGTTTTCTTCATTAGATAGCTTCACCTCTGCAGTGGTGCTGTCCTCTGGTGATTCTTGACAATGCGTTCCCAGAGTGGATACAATGATTGTATTGAAGTGTTTGATGTGTTCTGGGCGTTTTCCCCATTCTTCTGCAGAGATGCCAACTTTTACGATTTCGCTGTATTTTGTTACGCTCGATCGCAGTTTATTCCGACGTCACGCCAACGTCAAAATTGTTTCGACAAATTCATTTCCAACTACATGGCATGGTCACATGCTTTCCTGTCATAACAATCCCAGAGGCTCTAAACCTATTGATCACGAGGCCAGGAACAGCATCGAGTGGACCAATCAGCTTAATCGTTTGCCTGAACAAGAGGGAACGTGGCTGAATCAAGTTGCGTCTCGGTCAAACAGCGTCTGTGCCTGGTGGATAAAGCTATGGAGTACAAGAAAGAAACAAGCTGATGTGGTTCAGAGTCCGAGTGTTCCTACCAAATTCAGAATGTTCCTGCCAAATTTCCTGATTGTTCCCACAAACACTGGACAGGGGCTGGCATTTCAGCTTCTGTTTCTGTCAAATCTTCTAGCAAACATTCAAGTTGAATGGTGTCTTCCGTTTGCGCCAGCCATGATTTAAAGCGCCTTTTGGTTCCTTCATTGCACCAGGCAGCAAATATTGACGTTTTTCTGGTGCTTTGAAATAAGCCTTTAACACGTTGCTTCATTTTGAATTCTTTCTAAATTCAGGAGACTGAAGATGTTTTTCTTCTTCTTTTTCTGCATTTCATGATAGTGCTTTCAGTATGTTTTCAGAAGCTCAGCAACCTATCGAACCTAAATAGCACTATCAGTTTTCGCAATCAGTATCCCATCGAAAGAGACAGGGGGTGAAGTCTTGCTCACAGTTTTGTTGTTGAAAGTGAATAGCAGCGTTTGGACCTTTTAATGGATTGATGGACGTTCCTGTTTGCTGGTGCCACTGGGCGATATTTTTCAGTTGTTTCTGGACAGCTGCAGTTCTTTCTTGAGCAATTCTGTATGTTCTGATGATCAGGCCATCATCTGCTGCAGTGAGCATTCAAGCTACTCAGTTGTTGTTTTGATCTGCAAGTCCTTCCATATAAACTTTGTTGAGCACATTGGTGAGCAAAGATCCTTGTGGCAGACCCATGGAAAGTTAAAAGGATGCAGACATCCTGTCACCAAGATGTAAGACGATAGTTGTTTTTCCTGAAGCTGCTGCTATCTTGTTAGTGTCGGACTTCCACCATACCTTAGTGGCAGCTCCGTGAGTTGTACAGAATGGATTTAGTAGGCATCTTGCAGGTCAGTTGCTACTGCTAACCTCTCTTTTTGGATTTGAAATCCTTCATATACCACATATGCGAAAGCAGGCGCATTTTCCCAGATACATTTACGCGGTTTGTACCAACCTTCATTTGGAAGGATAATGTGCCTCTGCTCAAGATCTCTTGCAGGTTTTCTTACTATTATGCATTTTGTGAGTTTTCCAGAGCGTCATTCTGCATTGTTAGTGCACAGTGGTTGCTTACCTGACGATGATCCCCCCTTGTGTTAGTGTGGGTATTAGGAAGCAGTGTCCAATCCTCTGGCAAATTTCCAGTGTGAAAACAGTTTTGATAGAGACTGGATATTTTTCTTCTTCGTACAGGTGCAACAGCAAGTACCGATTCTAAAGAATTTGTTTTACAGTCACTCTGCTTTTGTCATCCTGCCACACAAGCAGTCTTTTCCCACCTCATTCGCTGCACCTGTTTTGGGGACAGGTGGGAGGATGGTCTTTTATGTCTCATGCGATGCACCTAGTCCCCACGATGCGCGCGAGACAAGGTTTTGTTTGAAGCCATAGAAGGTTTTTTTTCTATATGGTGATGAAACATATTCAGTCACCCTGACAGGCTAGGGCCTTTTATCAGGGAAAGGCAGTGGATGTCCACTTGAGTGAAATTCGTCCTGCTGGTGTCGCCCTGAGGCCAGACAGTATTTAGTTAGTGACCGTTAAACCCAACAGCAATTCACCTCTCCAAACAGAAAAGGTGGGGGTGCGGAGGGGGAGGTGTACGTCGAAATATATTACATCACGCAGTCAGCTGTGATCAGTTAGTCTTCACACCTTGTGTATGTAATGTTTGAATTTATCTCATTGATTTTATCTAAGACTTAAAACATCGGATTTGCTAAAAAGTTACAACAGACAAAAGATCAACACTCGGAAACGTTTTAACAATGAACAGGTTGTGAAAGATTGTGGTTATTGAGAAATCAGAATATTAAAAGGTGCATAAACATTAAACAAGTCACAGGCGCACATTAATCATTATCCAACCCAAAAGCATAGAAAATCTGTGTCTGTATCGATCTGCCTCTAGCTCTTTATCTCTGTATCTCTCAGTCTGTTTTTCTGTCTGTTGTCTCTGACTCTGTCTATGTCTTTCTGGTTGTGTGTCTGTCTGTCTCTCTCCCCCCTCTCCCGCCCCTCCCCCCCACCCCCTTCTCTCTCTGTGTCTGTCTCCCTCTCTCTAGAGTGGAGTGGAAGGGATGGTTGAAAAAGGGGATTCGGGCTGGAAGGTGAAAGACAAGTATGTTCACGAGGATGATGCATGTGGATATCACTTTCAAATAAAAATGTGTTTGCGATATCATGCAATGATAACAAATGACGATGACGCTGTTGGTGGCTCTGTGTGTGCGTGTGTGCGGGTGCGCATATGTGTGTAACACAGAAATAGGCTTTGGAGAACTATGTCATGCGAACAAAGAGTGCGAAACGGGTTTCATGTGCTACGCACGAAATGCCAGTGGTGTGAAGAATTGCAGTAAGTACAAGAGAGAGAGAGAATAGATTAATTAATCAAACAATTAATTTCATGTACTGAGGGTAACAGTGTAAGGATACAGCATTTTCTTTCCCTTCCTGCCCTTGAAAAAAAGGGGAAAACGAAAAAAAGAAAACAACAACAACACTACCATCTCCAACAACAACAGCACCACAACCACCACTACCAACAACAACGTCAAAAGAGGCCAAGAAAGCAAACAAACAGAAGCATTATAATTCGATGATACACGAATGAGAATTTACTGTATGAAAAAGCGAATGAAAGTGTGAGACAGTATGAAAAGGGGGAAACAGAAAGAGAAAAGGATAACTCAGAAGGTTAAATGTACATCGTCCTTTGGCCACAACACCCATGACGGGTGAAAAGGACATGTGGTAGGGGTGATATTTAATACATGATTTCAAACATACATGAAAACAAAAAATGGATATCATTATACATGTAAGTGGACTCGAAATCTATATCAGGAAATTATGTGGAACATAATGAAATTAATATATCCAAAATGTAATCTGCTTTCCGTTGACTACGTGAAAGTTGTGCCTGAATACATCGTATCTGTGGTGTACATTTGTTGCTTGGAATAGTGCGTTAATTGGTGCAGTCGCCGATTCTTTACGAAACTTTACTCAGAGATCGTTATATAGCAAACAATACAACTGAAAGTGATGTTCATTTCCAACTTCGTTACAACAAAAAGGACAATGCCTGTCTTGCGGGGATTTGCTATATCGATGAACGTCATTGTTAAGAGGGAGTACATTCAATCTTAACTAAATAAGGACAACTCCAAAGCAATACTTTTCGATGTCATAAACATATTCTTTTGTTTCAGAAGTTTTAATTGTTCTAAAAATAGTATATCTACCGCTTTCCGAAATAGTTTTATCCCATTCTTGTATAAATCAGTCAACAAGTGTTTGTTTGAATGAGAACCCCCCCCAAAAAAAACCAACAACAACAACAACAAAAAAACACGTTTACACCACCACTCGTTGTAGCCAAACAATATTGAAACCAGCCTGGCACAAATTTTATCTCAAACTCGTACCAGGCAGTTTTGACCCGATATGTTTAACTCGATGATGCATAATGTAAACTTTGTGAGGAAGCCTTTCAGTATCCATATGTAACAGTTTGAACCAATGTCTTAAGTAAGTTTTGACAGGTTGAATGAGAGAGAAACTTGACACTTTTACACTTTGATATTTCATTGTCATCACCTGTAAGGGTCTGTTGACAAGGTCAGGTCTGATACCACCACAAGTACAATACAATACAATATAATGCAATACAGCACAATACAATACACTCTGCATGTTCCAAAGTACCAAAGTCTACATCTAAATACCACACGCTGACAAATTTTATTCGCAGTATTTTGAAAACAAAAGTGTGTGTGTGTGTGTGTGTGTGTCAAAGAAAGAAAAATGATACGAACTCGACCATCCATTCTTTTAGTAACTGTATTATAGTACAGTCGAGACCGGATGTAAGAAAGTCGTCGGGACCCACTTTTTGTCTTCCATACATCCGGTCTTTACTACAAGCGGATAACCGGATGTATGAAAATATTGAGGATCGACTTTCATACATCCGGCCACGCGTCTTTTACTTGATAAAAGTAGTTTTTTTTCATGTTATTTTTGTATTTACTTTTTTTTATGTTTAAATGTTTTCATACATATCCTAGTAAGAAGAAAAGGTTTGTGAATAACAAGTGGAAAAGTACATGTACTTACATACACACAGTCAGGACAACCGGTAGAAAGAGCAACTGTTTGTGGGAACTGTTCTGCTTTGCATGTGCCGTGCACTCCCCCCCCCTTCCCTCCGTGCGTGTGTGTGTGCGCGTGCGCGCACGCGCGCGCGCGCGTTTGTGTGTGTGTGTGTGTGTGTGTGGCACGACTGTATTGTGTGTGTTCCCTCCACAACCCTTTTGCGCTTTTGACGATGTTTTTGGTCGTGGAATCTTTGTAAGGGCCGTTGACGTAGCAAATAAAATTTTCTGAGTTCTCTCTCTCTCTCTCTCTTTGTGTGTGTGTGTGTGTGTGTGTGTGTGTGTGTGGTGTTGTTTTTTTTCTCAACATCACAGTATGTTGATTAAATTAAAAAAAATTACTTTTTTTCTTATTCAACAAAATATTACCAAAAAAATTGTTTTGTTCGTTCTAATAAATAGTATTTCAATCAAGCTATAAATAAACATTATTATGAACCAAAATGACATCCGTAGCGCTACAGTATAGATGCAAAATACTCTAACACTCTTTGACAGAAATAGACAGATGGGGGCATTTAGAGAAGGGGGCACATAGAGACGGGGGCACATAGAGATGGGGGCACATAGAGACGGGGGCACATAGAGATGGGCGCACATAGAACACTGTACCTTAAAAATATAACTGAGTTTAGGGCAGATAGAGACGTTTTTTCAGTGCTGGGAGCAGAGACGAGGGCACATAGCTACGCACCCCATACACACACCCAACTACTGCACCCCCACCACTTCCTCCCCCTTCCCCTCACACACACACACACACACACACTTGTATTGCCCCCGTTATGCGGTCGCAAACTTTTTACTACCAATGTACTGCTACCAATTTCCAAGCAAACTGCTGGGCACATTGAAGTCATATTGCATATGCGGATGGCTCAAGGCATATATGTGTAGGTTAAAAATACAGGGGCACGGGCACCGAGACAGGAAGATAGACAGGCAGACAGACATACACACACACAGACACACACACACACTATCACGCACGCATGCGCGCACACGTCAGTGTGCGTACGTGCACACGGACGCACGTGCACACACATACACACACTGTGAGACACTGATACCCACTTTTAGAGCGCGGACAGTATGAACATACAGTTTCAAATCAATCAACAAATAAAAATTCATAAAGAAAAAATAAGAATAGCCCACCTGCATGACGTAAACCAGTCCAGCAACGCTTTGTCCACAGACGCCAGCTGAGAGCTCCGTGCCCGCTTGCTCGTCGTCACAATATCGCCGCTTCTTGCCTGAGCAAGATATTTGTTCTTGTCTTTCATGATATTTGACAGCGTTGGCAGGGCGACACCTAAATTAATGGCCATCTGTGTTCGGGATTTGAATGGACTGTCCTCTACTGCCTTTATGATTTTAAGGCGCTCAGACAATGTCAACACTCTGCGTTTGCCTGTACCTTTCGCTTTGCGGTGCGGGTCCGCCATTTTGCAAGATCGAGTCGCTATGGAAGGGGAAATAATTTTACGGGGAATTTACCACACTTTGGTGAATTTGGTCTACTTTCGGTTTCGTTTTCTTACAACCGGTCTTGCAACAGCGCATTTGTGCTGCTCGGGACCAGAGATTTGCTTTCATACAACCGGACTTTTATACATCCGATTTTCATACAACCGGAAAATGCTAAGTAATAACAAAGAGCAGCTTCTGCCGGGACCCTGCCTGCCCCTTTCATACATGCAGACTTTCATACATCCGGTGTATACTGTATACTGTCTGCTTCACTTTCAAAACACTAACAAATTAGAAATAACATACACGTCTCTTTTGCTAATTAACTCTTTAATTGTGATGATTGATTAACTTTGTCTTATATCTTGTGCTTTTGCGGGACGCTTGACTCACTTGCTCAATGGCTGCTAAATCTACTACTACTACTGCTACTGCTACTACTACTACTAATTGCTGCTAAGTAACAGTACCTCTGATGCAGGACTACCGATGGGTAAATCTGGCTGCAAACATGATGATGACTGTGCCACTGGAGCTATCTGTGATCGCTTTCACGAATGCAGTACGGTCACACACACACACACACTCTGTCTCTCTGTCTCTCTGTCTCTCTCTCTCTCTCTCTCTCTCTTTCTCTCTCATGCACATGTGTGTGTGTGTGTGTGTGTGTGTGTGTGGTGTGATAGTTGTTTAAAAGTATATTGCTGCTATTGCCAATTGGAAATCATGTGTAAGACAAATGGTATGATGTAGATATCCTTGTGGTGTGTGTGTGTGTGCGCGCGAACGCGTTCCCACGTATGCTGCTGATTCTAATGTGAATGAATTGATCTGTGCGTTCCATGAATTGCTCAACCCTTCTTTTGGGTTCAAGCAAACATGCATGTTTCACGGCAATGACTTGTTTCATGCTGTATGTATAATTGTCCCTGTACTCCCTATCTGCCGATCCCCCGACCCCACCCCCTTGACACGGACAAAATGGCCCAGTCATTAAAATGTTCGAGTTCTCTCTCTCTCTCTCTCTCTCTCTCTCTCTCTCTCTCTCTCTCTCTCTCTCTCACACACACACACACACACACACACACACACTTAAAAAAGAATCACACATGCACATATACACATTGTGGTTGTTTGTTAATCTCTATATTTGATGCTGCTGCTGCAGTTCTTACTGGTTCTGCTGCAGCTGCTGTTGCTGCTGCCATTTCTCCTCCAGCTGCAACAACAACAACAACAACAACAGCAACTTCTACTACTGCTACTGCTACTACAACCGTTGCTGGTGGTGGTGATGCTTCGCATTCACTTTGCAAAATTTTAGTGACACGTTGGAATGTACTTTGATATCACTTTAAACTAGATACCCATTACCACTGCAGATAGGCTAGCACGTGAGATTCGGACTTTCGCCAGAAAGTAGAGTGGTGGCTTAATGGTCATGCGTCCACTTAGGACGTGAGAGAATCTGAGCACAGTGGATCGATTCCCACACTGGCCAGTCCCCCCAACACCCCCAACCCTACCCCCCACTCCACCAACCCTTGAGTTGTGTTCATGATGCTGGTCATCTGGATGAGATAATAAACCTAGGTCCCGTGTACAGCAGGCACTTAATACATCTAAATCCATGACAACAAAAGGAATGCCCCTGGCAAAATTCTGTAGAAAGTCCACTTTGATAGGAAAACAAATGCACTTGAAGGCAGAAAAGGTGGTGCTGAACTGTAGTGACACACTCTCACTGGGGAGGCAGCCCCAATTTCACACAGAGAAATCAGTTGTCACAAACATCTGTATCCCACTAATCAGTGTGCTCCTTGTCAGCAAGGGATTGGTAAACTAGGCAACGTTGTTATTGATTATGTGTTTCGGCACTTTGTAACACAGAATTGAGAAGGAGAGAAATAGCCCAAGTTATAAAATTATTTCCTCTTTTGTGACTTCTCAGAAAAGCGTGATGAAAATGGACTGTGTCACTAATAATTAATTTTCATCATTTTTTATTATTCCATAGCAAGGGATTGAAAACAACAACGACATCAACAACAACAAAACACAATAATGATTGCATCTTGAGGTCTATTTGTGGCACAGGACGAGCAAAGCACACACTATATTGCCAGTATATTGCATGTTCCGTCACTGTTTGACCAGGAATTCCCAAAAGTGGAGACTGTCACTCCCTTCCAAACATGTGTCTTCATGGAGCCCTGTGCTCTGATGGGCAATGTCAGTGCAATTCCGAGGTAACGCGTACTACAACAGAGAGATGCGGTATGCTGCTTTTGTCTGTTGGTTCGACTGCAGTTTTTTTCTGAGTTGTTACTGTTACTGTCCCTGAGTGTCTGCCTGTTGGTATCTCTGTCTCTCTCTCTTCACCACCATATTTGATGCCTTGTGCATGAGTGTATACAAAAAAATCAAAAACAAACAAGAGGCATGACTCACTTGTGCTTCACGCTTTATCCAGTAAAGGAATCATGAGGAGAGAAAAAAAAGATACTTATAGAATCGCTGAAAAGTGCTCTGTATTGAATATGGTATATAAAATAAGCGTGGGAGAAAATAAAATATTAAAATAGGCTTGCAAGCGGGATCGAACCATGCATGTTCAGTTTCTAAGCAAGCAGAGTGATCCCCACTGCTGCTGCGCATCTGACGTCATTCAACTAAATTTAATGCTTAAAACAATTTTGACATTTCTTCTTCATGCGATAAGTAGATGTGATTGTAGTGGACGTAATAACGCCGTTAAATCATGTTTTTTTGTTGTTTTTTTTATATTTTCTGCTGTTGCGAGAATTAAATACAAACTTGTGTGTCTTTGCTATTCTGCTTTCCATCCACAGGACCTACTTAATCTTTCTGACCTTATCAGTGTTCACACTCCCACAAGAAATCTTCGCTGTTCCTCTGACTGTTACCCCTTGAAACTTCCTCGTGTCAGTACAAGAACCTATGGTGAACGTTCTTTCTTCTTTGCTGCTTCTCACATCTGGAACAACCTTCCTTATCATATCCGTGCATCTGATTCTATATCTCCTTTTCGCTCATTATTAAAGGCGCATCTTTTTAAAACCTATAAGTATTCTCAGCTTCCTTTTTCTCCAACACCACCCATGTCAGCTCACTTTGGATGTATGTAGAGTGGGAAAGGGAGAGTGTGAGTGGGTGGGTGGGGGGGGGGGGGTTGAGAAAGAGTGGTCATGAATGTTTTGTGTTACTTGTAATATTTTTCTTTCATGTAAAGCGCCCTGAGCTCTTAGCGAGAAACGGCGCTATATAAAAGTACATTAGTAGTAGTAGTAGTAGTAGTATTTCGATTATTCTTTCGTTTCGGCAGTAAAAGAGACGTTGCCATCTCTTCAAGCACAGCGCAACACATAGTAGATCTCTAGATCTGCACAAACCAGTCTACAAACGGCTGAAAGTAACGATCGACTCAGTTTTTCTTTTATGTTCATTCCAGTTAATTCAGTGTCCACTTTAGAATACATATATGCAGTAAACACGTCGATGGTGTAGTTAGTGTCACTGTATGTGTTCTGTCCAGAATTTGATTTTCTCTCCTTTTAATTGTGAACAAGAAAAATGAGGTCACGTCGTCTTTAAACACAATCTCCGTTGTAGTAGGCCTAACTCAGTGGGAAGAATTTTCGTATTTCGAAACGAAACTTAACGAAATAAACCGTTAATTATTCGGAAATACGGCTTAATTCGGGAGACTTACAACCTGTTATTGGTATGAGTGTGAAGAATTTTTTTTTCATACTATGTTTAAGCCAAATTTGGTACTGGCAGATAAAGAATTTACAGAGAAAATGGCAGTGTAAAGTTTACCACACACACACACACACACACACACATACACACACACACACACACACGTGTGTGTGCGCGCGCACACAAACACTCACCCACAGACAACCGAACACCGGGTTAAAACATAAGACACTTTGTTTACACAAGTGAGTCAAAAAAGTGTGCATGAGTGCGTGCATGCGGGCGGATGTGCCCACGTGTGTGTTGTGTGTGTGTGTGTGTGTGTTTGTTTTGGGTGGTGGAACTTGCTTCGCAATGACTCTGCTGAATGTGTTTTTTTGTTGTTGTTGTTGATTTTTTACGTTATATGCCAAATTTTCCCGTTTTTGCTTGTAATCAGTATATCAGTATGCATTACAATATAATAATATAGTTATTCTGCCTCTGATTCTGTTTTATTGCTGAAGGCACTTAAAGGCTGAGTGGACAGTAGGCCTGTCGGAGAGGCATCACCATTGCGTTAGCCACCAGAGCAAACAAGCAGGTATAGCCTGCATCAGGTGGACATGATCAGTGTTTTTATTTTATCTAACCAAGCATGTAGTATGATACAGACTCCTGACGTCTTTCCTTTACATGATATTGAAACCAAACCGTTCTAACCCCATGATTTAGCACGTGAAATAGTTATGCATGTAATATTTAAAGAACAAAAGTTACGCATAGAAAAAACCAGGAGTGGTATATTCCTTCTGTGATTTTTATTAAAGTTTCCGGAACTGTTCTGCATTCCTGCCCTTCAAAGTGTCGGGCAAGGGAACACACATTTGTAACACTTTCTCAGTTTCTGGAATGTTCTAGAGGCTTCTGGAACTAAATGTACTTCTGTTTTCTGTGCATATAGTGATCACAGTGGCATAAAAACATTGGAACCTAACCACCACTTCTTCCACAAGAGAACATTGATCTGTTCGTTACGCACTGCTGGTCATTCTGGAACAGCCCCGGAGCCAGTGAGTTCACAAGGCGCTGATTACTGTTAGGTCGCCACCATCAGGTCACACGCCAGAGCATACTCTGCGCTGCAGCTGAGTCAGTTGAGTGTTGATCATGGTGGCTGTTGGGATCCACATAACGCAGTACACCCCGATACAAAGAATCTTGCTGTTTGATTTTCATGCAGATGCCTTGGAGAAGAAGGTTGGGGGGCATTGCGATGATGACAAGGACAAAGGGGTAACGTCCTGCGATGACCCGATGGCATCGTGTATTAACAACACATGTCGTTGTCAGAGCAGTTTTGTGCACGACAGTGTCAGTTTGAAATGTCGTGAGTGTTTGGTTCTTGCCTCCCACCTCCTACCTCCCACTCTCTGTCTGTCAATAGATCTATCTACTATCTATCTGTATCTATATAATCATATATATATATATATGTATATATATGTATGTATGCATCTTTATATGCATATATATGTATGCATATATATATATATGTATATATAGATATAAATATATATATATATATATATATGCCTCACACACTCTCTCTGTGTCTCTCTGTCCCTCTCTTTCTCTCAATATATAAATATATGTGTGTGTGTATGTGTGCGTGTCCCTCTCGCTCTCTCTCTCTCTCTCTCTCTCTCTATATATATATATATATATATATATATATGTGTGTGTGTGTGTGATGAATCGGTTATTTTGCCATATCAGTCAATCAGCGTGCACACTTTTATGAAAGTCATTTTGTAGGGTGCTCCATTTTGAGGAAAATTTCAGACATTGGTGATTTCCATTCTAAAGCCGTTAAAATCGAACACGGAGTCCCCAAAAGATCTGTTTTAGGCCCAGTTCTCTTCACACTATACACTGCTCGTCTCGCTGAAATAATCAACTGCCACAATGTCAGTCATCATTCAACTTCAGAAGAGTGATACCCCTACTGTAACTCTCTATTGTCTGGTTTACCTGCTTCATCCATTCAGTCCCTTTAGCGCATACAAAACTCTGCTGCCCGACTCGTCCCCAGAAAGAAAAGTTCTGAGCACATCACTCCTCTTTTGCAACATCTCCATTGGCTCCCAGTCTCACACAGAATAAAGTATAAGCACTCTGTGTTGTGAATGTATTCACAGATCTGCCCCTTGCTATCTCCATTGCTGCCTTCACCTCTACACACCATCTCGCTTACTACGATAGGCTTCGGATCCACTCTCTTTACGTATGTCTAGATTTAAACACTCCACTGTTGGCTACCGTTCTTTCTGTGTCTGTGTGGACCTTTCATTTGGAATGAACTTCATCTTTTGCTTCGTCAGATCTCCGCACTCAGCTATTTCAAGTCTGGCCTTAAAACCCACCTCTTCCTAAGATAGCTTCCCTCCCCTTCCTCTTCCTTGTCTTCAGTTTCTCCAGTTTTAGAGTTATGCATGCGTGTGAACGACTGGTGTGAAAGCGCTTTGAATCACTGTCCATCTTTTGAATAGGCAGTTATATGTTTTCTTTATGATTTTAAACATGATGTAATGCTGTTGTTGTTTAATCTTTCTTTGTTTTTTGTATGTTTGTTTCTTTTTTTTAAGTTGATAGGGGTCAGGGAGCTTGTTTGCAACGATACAAATTTGATGTTGTTTTATACAAGCGGTGAATACGTTTTAAGTTTGTGTTGCTACAGTCTATTGTCCCATAAAGTTGATGCATAAACGGTGATTGTGAGACTGTATGCACAGGTTACATGTATATATATATATATATATATATATATATATATATATATATATATATATATATATATATAAATATAAAGATTTCGTGAATGAATATATATATATATATATATATACATACATATATACATATATATATATACACGTATATATCATTGATACAAACATACATGTATCCCTTCACAGATAATAATAATAGTAATAATGATACCCCCATCGCCCCTCCATGCAAAAATGACTAATCACGCTACACAAGATAAAAATCAACGTGCAAAACATACAGCTTCCATAGATACAATTCCGCATAGCCATGAAACCAAACACAAACAGTTCCCAAACACACACACACACACACACACACACACACACACACACACACATCACATCACATCACATCACATCACATCACGCACAACAAAAACACCCCAACACATACCAAACATCACATCACTTAAGTGTTCCGATCTCACATCACAACACCCGACACCAAAAATCACAACAGGACCAAAGCACCCCAAAGTTTCAGTTTCAGTTCCTCAAGGAGGCGTCACTGCGTTCGGACAAATTCATATGCGCTACACCACATCTCCTGGGCAGATGCCTGACAGCAGAATAACCCAACGCGCTTGTCAGGTGTTGAGCGCATGCTTATATATTTGTGTACTTATCGCAGTGGATTTCTGTTCACATAATTTTGCCAAAGGACAACACTCTTGTTGCCATGGGTTCTTTTTTTCAAGTGCGTGCTGCACACGGGACCTTATCCGAAAGACCAGACGCTCAGTTTGATTTTCCAGTCAAACTTGGGAGAATGGTTGAGAGTGGGATTCGAATCCACACCCTCAGTGACACTCTGTATTGGAGGCTGAGCGTCTCAACCAGTCTGCCACCTTCCTCCTTAACAGCACCCCAAAACCGACCAGAACACCCCAAATCAATCGCGTCACACCATAACGCCCAAGCAGTGCACAACCCGACTATTTTCTTCGATGGATTTCTTTATCTTGAAGTTCATCTCTTGGTTTACACACATCTGAATTGCTTGAATGAGTGTGTCACTTGCAAACAATTCGCATTTACATTGTGTGTGTGTGCGCACGCGCGCGTGTGCATATGTGTTCCGGAAAAGATAAAGGCCCTGGCTCCTTGTGTGGCACCAAAGGGATTGTGTGCATCACCGGTGCAGTTTGTGATACTACCTCTGTGTGCGGTGAGTACAGATAGTGGGCAGAAATGACGTCGTTTTTCCAGTTAAAGCTAAACAAACTGTAAAGTATAAATTTGTTAAATAATGTGCAAATCGTGAACGGTCAGTTGTTTGTATATACAGATAAGAAAATCATTATTCGACATGCGTGTTGGTGAAGGAAGTATGTATGTTGAAATATATATATATATATATATATATATATATATATATATACACACACACACAAATGATACATTTTAGGTAAAATGGATGCTTCTGTCTGATTGGTGAGTGATTCTAATGATTTATGCATGGTAGTTTCTTTGTTTTTTTCCATAAGAATACTGTGTTTGTATGTTGCAATTTTGTTCTTTTTTGGTCGTGTTTCGTCCACATTGTTCCCCCTCCCCATTCCTATTTAATAAGAATGATATGTTTGTGCATTGATTTTGTGTGTGTGTGTGTGTGTGTGTTTCGTCCAGATTGTTCCCCCTCCCATTCCCACGTATGTATTTATGTAAAATTTCCATGTTACTAAATTGGGGACGGGGGGGGGGGGGGGGGGGGGAGTTATTAAAAAAAAAAAAAGAAGAAGAAGAAAGAAATGACAACGTTGGGTGCAAATGGGCAAACTGTGAACGTGATTTATGTAAGGAGATAGAGAAATGAAATCATGGCATTTGCTGTTTAACTGTCCGTGTGATAGACCGGAACAAAGACATAAAATGAAAGTTGAAAGAATGAAGGACAAACAGACAGACAGACAGATAGATAGTATTTTGGATTCAAATTATGAATTCATTAAGGCCTATGTGTGAGGGTGGTGTGGTGCGTGTGTGGGGTGGGAGGGGGAGAAAGAGACTGAGTGAGAAACGAAACGTAAAGGAACGAAATTTTATTTCACCAGGGTAATGAGATAAGCAAGTACACATGCTTTTTTCCACCCAGCCCTGGACAAAGAAAGAAAAAAAAGAGAGAGACAGACAGGCAGACAGATATGTGGGATATTGGATTCAGATTGTGAGTTCATGAAGGCGCGCGCGCGTGGGGGGAGGGAGGGGGGGCGAGGGGGGTTGCCTGAAGAGATAAGGTAGTATTCACCAGTAACTGTTACACTACCTTGTCATGACCTGACCACTGATTGTCAACCACTCACTTTTCACTTTTTGTTTGTTTGTTTGTTTTTTGCCATTAATCTCCCACTTCTCTATTTCTGTCTTGGATCGGTCGGTGTTTGTTTTATTCTTCTGTTCATACTGTCTGTGTCCCTGTCCATGTTCATGACTGTCTTGCAGCGGTAGACGTTGGGAACTCCTGCGCCGGAGACGGAAACGGGAACTGCAGGATTGGTAGCGTGTGTGACATCAATGAAGTGTGTCGTGAGTATACAGCAACAACAACGACAACAACAACATTGAAAACAGCAGCAGTATACCACTATATAAAAAAGAAGTAAGTGATACTGGATAAATTGCACACACTGACAGATAAATATGAAAGATGTCAACATAAGTTAATCACTTTGAAAAAAATACGTATATATTATTCATACCTTACATCGATTCCAAACAATTCCATGAACACAAACAGTTCTGTAAAGTGATGGGGTAACTGTTGGAAATGTGTGTAGTCGTCAGAAAGAAGAAAAAAAAGTAGTTCAAGGCAGATCTGTTGAGTTGAGTGTGATGGCAGTGACACACAGAATGGTGTCATTCTGATGCATCGTTTCAGCGGCTTTACTGCCACACACTGCTCATTCCTGTTCCCAAATGCATAACCACTCCCGGTGTAGCGCCTAAAAAATGACCCCAAGCACGATTTTGACCGACCCCCATCCCTCCACCCACCCACCAAGAGTCGACCCTGAAACACTCCCCACGGAATTATTTCAAGACAGGTCGTGTTGTTTTTTTTTTATCATTAATATTATTACTCTACCCCCTGCCAAGTTTAACCCCAACCCTTTCTTCAACTGTGAAATCTTGGTCTAGCTAAATTCGCATATTTGAAAATCGCGTATCATCATGGCGCTTGCAAAGACAGACTGCCACAAAATATTCATTGTGCCTTTCTGGGCTGATCCCTTATAAATATTTCAGGGCTAGCATTAATGCCCACTGTTCTAGAAATAGATGGATAGCTCATTGGCCAGGAAAGCTGAAGCCAACTGGACGCCATACTGACACTCGTATCCAGCCGTCAGTCCGTTGAGAAGTCGTCTGCTAACTGGTAGCAGTTTCAGAACTGTAACTGTATCTTCGATGAAATCGTGTTAAGCTTACCCCCACGACATGCCAAATGTTGTGTCTTGATTGATATCTGCCTATGTTTATTTACCAAAGTTATTACATGAAAACAGTGCAGTGGCATGCAGCGCAAACGCGCTGTGGAGGCACACACAGGAATGTCAGCTGAACTAACGCCGCAAGCAAGTGAAAGCTTGCCGTGAAGCAGTCATCGTAGCCAGCTGAGCTCTCGGCTACATATACCAAGTTTCGGCTTCGCGCTGTACTGACCCGAGTGGCAGAATGTCTGATTGAACACTTCCGTTGGCGTCAGTTAGCAAAGGGGCTCAAAGAAGGTATGCGCTATCCACCTTGGATTTGTTTTGTTTGTTTGCTTGTTAGTCCTGAATCTACACCACTCGGGTTCATGAGGAGTTAACCTGGTAGTGCCCTCAGAATAACTGTTGGAGTCGAAAGAAGAGATACCAACCCAGATAAACTCACCAAGGAGTGTTTCTAAAACAAAGACTGGAGTATGTTTGTGGCTGCCACCCGCTCCCCCCCACCCCACCCCCACCCCCACCCCCACCCCCCAAAAAAAGAAATAACCCCAGCCTTTTTTTTTTTTTTTTTTTTTTTCACAGGCAGTATACTAAGTTATGGTTTCAGATTGATCTTACAATTTTTTTTTTTTTTAATCCGAGGACGGGGAGTCATTTCATGACACAGGTTGGAGTCACCCCAGGCTATATCCATGCTGGAAGTCATTTCAGGCCTATCTTTAAAAAAAAACAATAAAAAAAAAATAATAATAAAAAAAAAACTCACATGGAGTTAATTTCAGGGTGGGGTCATTCTGGGGCGTCACACCGGTTTTTGCTAGATTTTGAACAAGAAGGGGTTGGGAGAGGGGAGTGGGGGGGGGGGGGACAATATAAAGCTTGAACGTTTTCTTGGCAGTTTTCACAGAGGTGTCTCGCATACAATGAGTTCTTAAGATGACATTGAATAGGGTTTAATGATAAAAAAAGGGGGGTTGGGGGGGGAGGTGGTGTGTTATTAAAGGTTAAATTGGTGGGAACAAACTGCGGATTGAAAGAAACGGTTTGAAAACGTAATCAGAACATAAGCAGTTTGCTGCTTTGTAAAACTTCTCATTTGTTGTACTTTTTTCCCCTGCTTGTGAAAAATGGACAGCCTTGTGATCCGGTGCCACGCTGGCTTTTTTCCTCCTTCCTCCTTTCTCTCTCTTTTACCACCCCCTCTCCTTCCACAGCCCCCCTCCTCTCCTTCTCCTCCCCCGCTTCCCCCACAAACACAGGGAAGTCAGCCGAAATAATCCTTCCCCTTTTTCTCGTCAGTACTTGCTCTCACCAAATTATGTGCTAAACATGAAATAAACTGCTTTTCGTCCACCCGCGAAACCACGATGATGATAATGATGATTATGTTCATAATGACATCATACTTTTCACCTTCAGATTTGGACTTCGACCAGAACTGTGCAAATTATACGGATTATTGTAGGAACAATACCGCCTGTGATACTCTCAAAAGATGCAGTGAGTTTTCTGTTTGCTCTCTCTCTCTCTCTCTCGTTCGTTCGCTCTCTCTCTCTCTCTCTCTCTCTCTCTCTCTCTCTCTCTCACACACACACACACACACACACACACTCTCTCACACACACACACACACTCTCTCTCTCTCTCTCTCTCTCTCTCTCTCTCTTTCTGTCCTGTGTGTGTCTCTGTCTGTCTGTCTGTCTCTCTCTCTCTCTCTCTGTTTATTTTCTCCTGGTTTCCAGGACGCTTGGTCAGGTGAAATCACAAACGAAGCTACTTTCCTACGTAGTGTGAAACAAAAAAAAACTTATTGAAAACTTTCAACAAGAATGGCTCTTGAAAGTGAAGACCAGCGAACGTTTTTCAACATATCGACTTTTCAAAACAGTTCATCACTCTGAGACATACCAAATCGATTAGCGACATCAAACCGTGCGTGTGTTGTGTGTATGTTTGTGTGTGTGTGTGTCTGTGTCTGTGTGTGTGTGTGTGTATGACTTTCCTCATTCAATCCCTGTATCAGAACGAATGCCTGGAAGCAGCTGCACAAGGAACGACGAGTGTGTGGCAGGCGCCAGCTGCAATGAGGCTGACGTCTGTGACTGCACAGAAGGCGTCTCTAAACAAGTCGGAATCTCTTGTGGTAGGTAAAGCGTGACCCCCCGTTTATGAATGTGTGTGGTGTGTGTTCACGCATGTATGTATATGATTGTAAATGTGGGTGAACGTGCTGCTGTTCATACGTACTTCGTGTGCTTATGCTCATATATATATATATATATATATATATATATATATATATATATATATATATATATATGTGTGTGTGTGTGTGTGTGTGTGTGTGTGTGTGTGTGTGTGCAACCTGTTTCCTATTTTGAAATCTTCGTGGTATGGTTCTTTTCCATTTCTCTCCAAAAAGATAATGACAATAGATTTTATTTTGCAAAGTGCCGGTGGATGGCATTGTTGGAGGCAAGTGTGGTAACGGAGACACGTGCGAGGACCAGCTTGCTGTCTGCGACCATGACAGCGGAAACTGTGAGTGCCAGGAAGGCTACACAGCGGACCCATCACGGCTGACTTGTGGTGAGTTGACCTCATTGAGACTGCTAGGTTCTGTTTGGCATGGGACACGGGCATTACACGCCAGATAGAGTCTCTAAAGACCTTCGTTCCGAGATGATGTCACTCCGTGGACGCTGGTGAACCTCTTGAAAGAAGAGGACCTTTTCAATCAGATTTGAATCTTTTAAACTATAGGAGGTTTTTTTTGTTTGTTTGTTGTTGTTGTTTGTTGTTGTTTTTTTAAAATAACTTTCTGAGTGAAACGATTGAAGTGGTGATGATTTTTTTTTAAATTATTATTTAAAACCAAAAAAACTTTTCTTAACCCTTGAAATAGATGCTTACACAGTGATAACCTTGAGATGGCCTTAGTGCTCGGCGAGGCACTAAGCACCATGATTTTAGAGTGGACCTATGTCAGACCTGTCTTTGACCCACGTGTTTGAACAATCCGAATGTCAGTTGTTCATCGTGTGACAGAGAGAGAGAGAGAGAGAGTGTATATATATTTGTGTGTGTGTGTGTGTGTGTGTGTGTGTGTGTGTGTGTTATGGCTGAATAAGTGTTCCTTTTGAGTGGGTAGTGTGTTATCACCTGACCCAGTGCTATGCCCGTCGTGTGTTTCTGTGGTGAGCGTGTTCAAGGTAACGTTTATGCTGTGTTGTTTTTCGGTTTGTTTTTTTCTCATAAGAACCAAACTTTGCAGACTGACAGTTATGATTAACACAGCATTCTGGTGTCCTTGACGAGGATGTTGAAAGTCAGGTGAGCGGTCACAGATCAAGGTCAGCACCTGACACAGTTTAGAAATTACCAAATTGTAGACGCATTCTGCGTGGTGTACTGACTGGTCATGGAGAAAACATGACGCTTGCAGTTCAAGTCTGATATCAAGAGATCAAAGCTGCAACAGGGTGTGATGGATAATACTTGCAGGTTGAATGACATTGTGTCCAAACTTTGTGCAGCTATGTACAAGGGTAGGCGTCCCTCAGTTTCGGGAAACAATCGATTTGCGGTCTGGGTGGTGATTGATACAGCATCGGGTGTGGCTGGACAGGTCAGAAGAGGAATGACAGCCCCTCACACACTGTGCATAGGGCTGACACTGGTCAACGTGTCTGGCTTTGGGGCAAGCATCTCATCGAATATTTGGAGAGGGCTTTCTGCACCGTCTGAGGCTGCGGCTTCCTACGTGTTCATGTGCCTGGATCGAGGGTGTCTCCAGAAGTCTGTGTTGAGGCTCCGCGTTGAAAAATATGTCGCATGAGAGAGCTTCAGCAGGCATTGCCTGTTTTCTTTTTCATCCTGCCAGTGCTGAACCCACTACCTCAAAACAGGAAGGCCGGGTGTTGTAGCTGGTACCCACTGTGGTGCCGAAGTGTTGAAGTTACCAAGAATGAACAGTAGCAAGCTCTCTTTCAGGGATTCTCCCGATAGCAGTGCTAGGGTCATCATTGGATTTGTCCTTAAATTCTGCTTGGAAGGTGGGCGTCTGCGCATATGCGCTGATAAGGCTGATAAGTCCCATTGAAGAATGGAAATGAACAGGTTGATGAGTCCCACTGAAGAGTGAAACAGGGAAGGCTGATGAGTCCCACTGAAGAACGGAAATGTACAGGCTGATGAGTCCCACTGAAGAACGGAAATGGACAGGTTGATGTGTCCCACTGAAGAACGGAAATGGACAGGCTGATGAGTCCCACTGAAGAATGGAAATGGACAGGCTGATGTGGCCCACTGAAAAACGGAAATGGACAGGTTGATGTGTCCCACTGAAGAACGGAAATGGACAGGCTGATGTGTCCTACTGAAGAATGGAAATGGACAGGCGAGATTTACTGCGTGCCCGTGGTAGGTTGGATGATCAATCCCAGTAGGCTGTTTCAGACCAGCGCGGAGGAACAGTTAACAAACGTTCGTTTTTTTGTTTGTTTGTTTGTTTGTTTGTTTTTTTTTGTTTTTGTTTTTTTTGTTTTGTTTTTTAATCACGTTATTGAACGCCAGTCGATATTTTGAGCTACAAAATTCAGAATTACTTCATGGATTTCAGAAAATGTACATGACTCATATAATCGTATGTCTTCAGCAAGGCATTCGTGAGCTGATAGAGAAATTGGTGCCATGTACATGATTAGTAATAATTAGTTCCTAACACAGAACTATGTGAAAATCCTTATTCAAAGAATATGGCAAATCAGTCGAGGCAAGTTGCAAACACTTTCTACAAAGATTCCAAAGACTTTCTACATTCATTGAGGCCAGATGAATGCATGAATGCAGATGTAATGTTGCAGTCTGGACAAAACGGTTATGACAGGAACAAGAAGTTAGAAATCATTATGCGATTCTGAAGACATCTGTGATCCAAATAGAGCTTCTGTGACAAATGGCTGACAAAAGCTGATATACCATTACCTGGAAAGACACCACCAGGAGAGCCATTAGCAATATGGAGTGACTTGCTGTGATCGGCAGTTAACTCTTATCAAGGTTATCATGTTCCAGGCCAGGTCTTGAGGGTCATGTTGCTTTTTCTTGACAGCAAAGATGGTCAATGTAGAGTGCAAGGCAGACGAGGAATGTGTCACTGGACTGATTTGTGATCCTGCTGCCGGCAGATGTCGTGAGTCTGAGCCCGAGTCTTAGTGCGAGTCTCTCTCTCTCTCTCTCTCTCTCTCTCTCTCTCTCTCTCTCTCTGTGTGTGTGTGTGTGTGTCTCTGTCTCTGTCTCTGAGAACCGTTGCACTGTTCTACTTATATGTTTGGTTTGATTAAGTATTTTAACTTTCACATGTAATGTAGTGTAAATATATATTTATAGAGAGAGATAGATAAAGAAGAATGTACACATACCCCTTCATAAGGGGCATAGGCCTATACATGAAAAAACATCTGGAATCTACCTCCATCTCTTTCACTGTGCATCTCTCTTTCAGTCGCTCTCACTCTCTCTAAGCCTCGACTGTCTGGGATTCAACAGGTTATAATATACTATAAAATCGCTCCTAAGTTCTCACAGGTGTCCTTTAGAATTAGTTATTCTAAAATCTTCCTATTGATCTGTTTGTGATTTCATAGAACTTGACATTATTTTGCAATGAAATTAAAACTTGAATATGATAAAACAATATTTAAGCTCAAGACATTATCATGTAGTGATAATCCTCTCTCAAAAGTAATTCTCTAGTAAGCAGTAAGTAATCATCGTCACATACATAGAAATAGATTTACGTCGGCCATGCATTTATCCTTAAAAAAAAAAAAAAAAAAAAAAAAAAACCTCCCCCCCTTCAGTTTTGTTTCCGTTCTGTTGTGAACAATTGCCGTTGTATTGATGGTGACTGCACATCAAGTGATGCCGTCTGATAAAAGGCGATTTCAGACTTGCCAGTTGCTCATCCGCGAGATCAAAAGCCCTCTATGTGCAATGAAAGAAAGTCGTTCATGTAAGATTGGCTTACTTGACTGAAACCCTCATCGTAGCACAAAGATGTTAACACTATGTGAAAGGAGTTACAATCGCGAAAGCTCGACTGAAAGAGATGAAATAGTTTGTATTAATCCTTGTGCTCACATGGTGTTTGTATCAATCCATGTACTCGGATGGTGCTTGTGGACGTGCTTTTCGAGATGCTTTGACACAACGGATATTATTTATACAAAGGCTGTTCAGTAAGTTTTGAGAGGTGGCTTTCTGAGCATAGGGCCAACCCACCAGCAAGCAGAACAGCCTGGTTTCTCACAGTACCAAAGCTCAGCCCTGACGCACTGGGCCATCTTCTCAAAGCACTTGTCAAAGATACCCAGTCACGTTGACTGGGCTGTGGTGGAGCTCGGGTATCTTCAAAGGTCTGGAACCTCTTACCCGCAACTGCGTCTTGATGAAAGGGAACATGGGCCAGTCACAGGGGGCCAGGTCTGGCGAGTTTGGCAGCGAGATGAGTGACTGACTCCACGTTGTTGTAAAACGTTGAGATCTATCGAGATGCAGCCCTGGGTCTGAAGGCAGTACAAGATCAGCTTTGGTTATGGAGATCTAGCAACACGTCAGTCTGTCAGTGTAGGGATCTGTCGGTGTGAAGATCCGTCGAGATGTAGCCCAGTCACCCTGGCAGTACATTTTGCCTTGCGTTCAAAATTCAACGGCTTGACACGTGTGAATGTCATGACGAAAAGTGGCTATGATCATGACTTTTACTTCATTTCGTCTTTCCGTAAGTTACGTCGCGTCTCAGAACTTACTGAAGAATTCTTGTGTCAGGCTGAAAAATTGTTCAGATCTGCAGTATCTTATGACTTTGGCATCCTGGTTTTAGAGCAGCCGGAAAGTTGTTCTGTTCAATGCAAACTTGTACATACACATAGTCTACTATGCAGGTCAAAGTATGCTATGATATTCCATGGTCATTGAATGAATTCGTTGACAACATATTGTGATTGGATTTGTTTTCGTTTCTTTTTTTTCTTCTTCTTTTTAATCTAAGAAGTCACCTCTCTGACAGCACGCTATGACGTTGCTCTGTCTCTGTTATTGTTGATAAGTGTTTCTTGTTATTTTTTCTTAAAATAATCTGTATCTTTGCCCAATTCGTCTTGCGTCAACCATTTAGGAAGTGCTTCGTGTTTTAATCTCTTCTTTCAAGTGGAGGCAGACACAGAGAGAAAGAGAGAGAGAGAGAGGCATTCATTCTGTGTGAGAGCATGGCACCCATATGACATTATTGACTGTTGCAGTAATCAGCTTGGGCCAGATGTGTGACGGAAACGACTGGCACTTCTGTCGAACAGGATCTGTCTGTGACTTCGATTCTGTGTGCAGTAAGTGGACAGTTTCTTATTCAAACCAGTCTTTTACCTGAGGTGAATCACAAGTATGTACACAACTTACCTGACACGACATTATAGCAAATTTTTACGCTCTGTAAGCAGATTTGCACTGGGCAAATTTACGGAGTGCTATTAACTATGCAATGCAAACGCTAAAAAGTACGGTTTTGGTTCAGTAGTGTTGATAAACTATGTATGTACCCATGTGGGTGCGGGTCACTACCGCGAGCGTCACTACCGCGTGTAACACTGCCGCGTGTAACACTAACGCGAGTGTAACCCTACCGCGAGTAACATTTCCGCGTGTGCAACAGTAACGCGAGTGTAACCCTACCGCGAGTAACTCTTCCGCGAGTAACACTTCCGCGAGTAACACTTCCGCGCGTGCAGCGTTGTCGCACGTTTTGTCTCCCTCTCTTTCCCTCTCTCCTTAACAAGTGTTTAGTATATTTGTACCAAAAGCAATACTGATACTCGATGTCTGGAAACGCCGCGATGATTGCGGCTTTGGCTGTCAGTTCAAAATCAAGGATGCAAAACCGTGGGTTCAGATTTGGTGCGTACATTTTGATAAGGCGCCACATTTCATCATATGTCCGTCTGTTCTTTCCTGCCAGAAGAGCATACAAGCATGGGAAGACATGGTTGCCTTTAATGACATGAATGGTGTACAGCTGAAAGAACAGTTGTGGTGCTACTTTGAACGTGCCGTCGGCCATCCAGTTAGAGTTTGCAGTCATAAACCGCAACATTTCGTCGGTTCCGAAGAGGATAATGCGTTTCAACCGGTTTTCTTCTTCTTCAGCATCATTATCAGCGTCACCTGTATCATGCAATAGAAACCTAACTTGAGTGCCTCCAACTAGAACGTCTCTGAATTGTTCCGGAATTTCGAAGTCTTCCAAATTTCGTGGCAGAGGGGGAAAGGCATCATCTCTTTTCCGTTTTCTCTGAATTGTTCGCCTGAGTGATGATCTCTGTGGCAAATTGGTCAGCGTCTCATCAGTCAAATTTGCCATCATTTCACCAATTAACCTTCGAGGTGGTGCATCGGTAGCAGCGGCTCTTTCTTTCATCTCAGCAACACTTTTCTGCTTCTGGACGTCAGCTGGGTTGGCAGGGTGGTTGTGGTCATATTTTACATTGGGGACCGCACCATTGCGGTAGTCAAGCGGTGTGCTGATTCTCCCTTTACATGTGTCCTGTACGCAGCGCCAGTTGACCGTTGTTTTATTTATACGGTCTCGACGGTAAATATACCAGTTGTAGAGGATCTTGTCATTGGAGTAACGAGACTTTATTACCTCCATGGCCAACGTTTGAAGCAAAGTGCGTGTTCGACAGAAGAACACTGTCCTTGAACACTAACTCAACGCTTGTTGTGCTAACCAAAAGAACTTACACTCTCTCTTGTGGCCGCTCAAACTCACTTGAGTGAACTTCCACTCTCTCTTTGCGGTAGTGACCAGCACCTGTTTGAAACAAAGTGCGCGACAATGCTGCACGCGCGGAAGTGTTACACGCAGTAGTCTTACACGCGGTAGTGTTAAACGTGCGACAACGGTGCACGCGCGGAAGTGTTACTCGCGGAAGTGATACTCGCGGTAGGGTTACACTCGCGTTAGTGTTGCACGCGGTAGTGTTACTCGCGGTAATGTCGCTCGCGGTAGTGTCGCACATCCACCCATGTATGTGTGTAAGTATGTACGGGTGTCTCTGGAAATGTTATATTTCAACACCAGATTCAGGTTAAAACAAAGAAAAATATAATTCCATGACATTGATGTCGGCATATACGTACGCTTTCGTACTGACGGCAGCCTTTTCAGCCTAAGACGCTTACAGGCCCACACAAAGACTACGGAACACCTGGTCAGGGACCTGCAGTTCGTGGGTGACGACTCACACAGAGGCTGCTCTACAGCGAATAGCATCTTCCTTTGCCAAGGCTGTAAAGCTATTTGGGCAAAACGTTAGCCTGAAGAAGACAGAGTTCTCCATCAAAGTGTTCCTTGTGAATACATTCCTTCTGACATCGCTGTTGGCCAAACTGTTCTTCAAACAGCACAGCAGCTCTGCTGCCTCGGTTGTGTGATATCACGTCACTCCAGGATGGTGGCATGTGTGGTGGCATTGGTGGGCAGGCAGATTGAGTGCAGGCAAACATCAAGGAGAACAGGCGTTGGGACTGGAGCCATGTTGCAGCCACAGCCTCTAATCAAAGACCGATAATCCCCTTTCAGAACATGACACAAAGTATCCTTGATTTATCTGAAGTCATTGTCACCAGCACGTGCTACAAGGAAGTCTTATCAGAAGATTGCACATCACCCATAGTCACCATCGGATCCAGCCAAAGAGACAACACCAACAGTCAAATCCAAAAGAGCTTTTGAAATGAAACGGTGAATTGGTGCCAAACTCACTGTGCTTATCGGCCGCCAATAAGACCCGGGGAGGACTGACGCACGTGATGTATCTATTGTCATCTGGATTATCAAAAGGTGCAGGGCTGGATAACCATTTGCTGTCTTTTGTCAGTCCATCTTTAGATAGTGATGGCATGGTGTGGTGCTGAAATTAAACTCTAACTTAACTCAAAGTGTGCTCCTCACGCTGGCATTGTCTCACTGTAACGTTGTCTTGCTTCAGAACTATGCCATGCCCAGCGCTGTCCTATCACGTTCTCATGTTTCAGAACTATGTCCTATCCTGTCATGGCCTGTCATGTTTCAGAACTATGTCCTGTCCTGTCCTCTCATGGCCTGTCACATTGTTATGTTTCAGAATTATGTCCTGGCTGGTCACGTTGTCATGTTTCAGAACTGTATCCTGTCCTGTCATGGCCTGTCACTTTGTCATTTTTCAGAACTATATCCTGCCCTGTCCTGTCACAATGTCATGTTTCAGAACTATATCCTGTCCTGGCCTGTCCTGTCCTGTCACATTGTCATGTTTCAGAACTATACTCTGGCCTGGCCTACCCTGTCCTGTCACGTTGCCATGTTTCAGAACTGTAGCCTGGCCTGGCCTGGCCTGTTGTCATGTTTCAGAACTATGTCCTGTCCTGTCCTGTCACGTTGTCATGTTTCAGAACTATATCCTGTCTTGTCCTGTCACGTTGTCATGTTTCAGAACTATGTCCTGTCCTGTCCTGTCACGTTGCCATGTTTCAGAACTGTAGCCTGGCCTGGCCTGGCCTGTTGTCATGTTTCAGAACTATTTCCTGCCCTGTCCTGTCCTGTCACGTTGTCATGTTTCAGAACTATATCCTGTCCTGTCATGTCATGTCATGTCATGTTTCAGAGCAGTGTCCTGTCCTGTCACGTTGTCATGTTTCAGAACTATATCCTGTCCTGTCCTGTGCTGTCACGTGGTCATGTTTCAGAGCTAGACCTGAAAGGAAACTGCAGTGGCACCAACACAATCTACTGTAGGAGTGGTACTTTCTGCGACTTTCAACATCTGTGCAGTAAGTGGGCCATAAAGTCTTGATGTTTGTGTCTCTGACTCGTCTCTCCCCCCCTTCCTCTCTTCAAATTGTCACACACACACGCACACGCACACACACACACACACACACACACACACGCACGCACACACAGAGAGAAATAAACGCATGCATGAATACGCCTTTCTGTTGTTTGCAGTGTGTAAGCACTCAGTCAATGTAAAGCCTTATTCAAACACAGACACCTGTTGACGTTGACTTCTCATTGTCAAAACAAAAATGTGTGTGTGTGTGTGTGTGTGTGTGTGTGTGTGTGTGTGTACTTATGCGTTTTGTCAACATTTTTAGTATTTAGCGATTTGCTTGACCTGTGCTGTCAGCTTCAGTTGATAAGAACCATGAGAAGTGCAGTCTGTCTGAGAGTCAGTTGTACTTCTGAGAGATGAGAATCGACCCGCTGTCCATGACAATCTGTCCACGTTGGACTGCTCAGAACTCAAGGCCCTGCATTGTTCCTCCCTCACAAACCTTGACACCTCTCTTGGCCCTGCATTGTTCCTCCCCTCCCCCACAAACCTTGACATCTGTCTTGTCCCTCCTATTTTCCTCCCCTCCCCCACAAACCTTGACATCTGTCTTGTCCCTCCTATTTTCCTCCCCTCCCCCACAAACCTTGACATCTGTCCTGGCCCTGCATTGTTCCTCCCCTCCCCCACAAACCTTGACTCCCCCACAAACCTCGACATCTGCCCTGGCCCTGCATTGTTCCTCCCCCACAATCCTTGACATCTCTCTCGGGTAGGACGGAGTCCATGATGGTGCCCGTCATTCCCCTGGCTTTGGTCCTCAAGCGCCCACTCCGCTGATTCTGGAAAACACAGACTTGCGACATGCAGATCCACCTTGTCAAGTGGTCCCTGGACACAAAGTCCGAACGGCTGCTGTCCTCTTTTCTGGCCCAGGGGTCTAGTCTGTTGCTTTGAAACTAAGTCCTCCCCCACCCCCCTCCTTCCCCCCTCCACCCTAGGTACCGGGACATGGGCATTGTTCTGTCAGTGAGACAATACTCATCATTCAGCAAACAACAGCAAATTGTAAAAAAAAAAAAAAAAGTAACATGTTCACACACACACACACACGCACGCACGCACGCACGCCCATACACACACACTCAAAGCGCACTCAGCGCACATACGTATGTATGAATTGCCATCCTCATCTTGTTGACTGCAGTCTGTGTTGTTTCTACAGCAATGTCTTTCATGTTTTGGTAATGGCGCCTGAAGCTTCCAAAAAGAAACAGGTGTCACTCTTCAAACAAAAGAAAGCATTGGTCTTTGTCATTGATTAATTATTGTTATAATACCTGTTAGTTCTCAGGCCTCTTCAAATTGCCAGTGCATTTTCTTACCGTGAAGGGGGTTTTATTTTCTTTTAGTTCCTTGACCGATGATTGTGTTTCATTATATGAATCTTGTGCGTGTGTGTGTGTGTGTGTGTGTGTGTGTGTGTGTGTGTGTATCTGCATGTTTGTTTGTGTCTGTGTGCAGGTCGTGGGGTTGGTGATCACTGTAACGGTAACCTAACAGGAGACGCAGACGAGTGCATTGCTGGAGCAACTTGTAAGGATTCGCATTGTACCTGCGATCCAACCATCTCAACTGCTTATGGCGCATTATGTGGCACGTTCTCTCTCTCTCTCTCTCTCCCTCTCTCTCTCTCTCTCTCTCTCTCTCTCTCTCTCTCTCTGCCTCCAGTACAAGAGTGGGCAGCCAGACGCGCAGCAAGTCTCATCAAAGGTCCAGTAGCCAAAGCGACATTATGGACTCATTTATTAAAAAAGTGCAGTCACATAGTCAGCCCAAACCCAAAGACAGGTGGTCCTGTGTCATGTCGAAGACCAATTCAGGGTGTGCCTCAGGCACCAGCAGATAGGAAATCAGCCAGGCCACAATACCAGGTAATCAGTATGTAAGGAAGCAGGAAACTCGAGTAGAAGTACCAGAGTCTCAAACAAATCCTGTTAAAAAGCCCGTAGACAGAGCTAAGATCAAAATCTTAAATTATATTGTTAGTGGACGCCAACAGAAATTGGAGAACAATAATTATTATTTTATTTACAGACTGCAGTTAGACAATCTCCATTATAAAGAAAACAAATTTGAAACAATCCAAGCTGAATATAATTATGGCAAAAATGATACACCTAAACACAACAAATTTACTAATTCCTCCCAAATATTTAGAAGTAAAAGAATACTGGATTTAAAAGATTTCCACTAAAAAAACAAAAAAACAAAACAAAAAAACATCACTAACCTTACAAGCAACCAAAACCTCACTCTGATGTCAACAAATGTCACAAGTCACATCACTAAATTAATGTTACGAAGACAACCACACACTCCCTCATCTGTCACCAGGTAGACAGGCACACCACTGGCCCAGGGTGAAACAGACCCCACACAGACACAAAAGCACGTTTGAACAGAAGCTGCATATCACATGTGGATGGGGCTGATGACTAGATCATCAGGTAGATGGTTGTTGATTGCACAATTCTTTTGATCATACTGGATTTGTTCGAGAGACAGGGTATTGACTGCTTTGGCGAAAAGGATATTGGCGAAGCGATTGGTTTTCGTCCTTATACTTCTGTACCGTCGACCAGAGGGGGGCATCTCGAAAATCCCCAAAAAGCTGAATGTGATTCGTCCTGGCTGATTTATTTTGCTTTTTTGAGTAGCCACTTATAATATATGAAGTGGCCTAGTCATTAAAATGCTCGCGTTCGAGTTCTCTCCATGCACTATCTGTGTAGATTGTTGGTTTAAACATTTAAAAACCTTGTTTGATAAAGATTTTGACCATAATATCAGTGATCATAGCTTACTTGTAGTGGAAAACAAGTTTATGGATCGTCCAATATCTAAAGAGGAAGTTTTAAGTGCACTTAGAAAATTAAAAAAAATCGAACAGCTACGGGTCCTAATGGGATAATTAGATATATATTTTTTTTTTAATTACCATGTGATCAGTGTATACTTTTTTTTAAACAACATTATTCAATGCTTTATTCGATAAAGATATTTTTCCTGAAAATGGGTATGAATCAATCACTTCACCACTGTCCAAGAAAGGTGACATAAGTAACACTAATAACTATAGAGGAATTTCACTGTCTGATACCAGCAGTAAAGCATTCAGTGCCATTATTAATTTTAGGATTCAGGAGTATGTAGAATGTATCAATACAACAGGTGATCACCAAGCTGGTTTTAAACGAGGATATTCAACAACTGATCACATGTTTACTCTTTTGGCTCTTGTTCAAAAAAAGTTTTCTCTTAATCACAAACTTTACGTAGCGTATATTGATTTAGAAAAAAAAAAGCTTTTGATTCTATCAGTAGAAATTTATCATGGCCAATTCTGGCAAAATATGGCAGAACAGAAAAACTTTTTAAATGTATAAAGAGTATGCATAATGTTGTCAAAACCAAAATTAGGTGTGGTAACAAACCTACTGATTGTATCAATTGCACTAGAGGAGTAAAACAAGATGATGTTTTTAGTCCTCATTATACATAAATGCATTAGTTTTGGTAGTAACAGACCGAGGAAGACATGGTGCGAGATTCACAATTGATTTTATAGAACTGTTTATACTATTACTTGCTGATGACACTGTTTTGCTCTCGGAGACAGCTATTGGTCTACAGACGCAATTAGATAACTTAAAAGAATCAGCTAAAATGTTAATCTAGATAAAAGTAATATTACTGTTTTTAGGAAAGGTGGTTATTTGGCAGCAAGGGAAAGGTGGGTGTATGGTTGTATTGACATGCCAGTTGTGAATGCTAACAAATATCTTGTAATTCTTTTTTCTACTCGTTTGAGTTTTGTAGCTGCATGCAGGCATCTTTCAAGCTGAGCAAAGAATGTGCTGCTATTACATATTATGAAGAAACTCTTTTTATTGAACAATAATTCTTTGGATATTTTCGATACAGCCCATCGTACAACATAGTTCAGAATTACGGGGTCTAGATAAAAGTACTATAATGTAATGTGAGTCCGTTCCTTTACTTGGACTGAAAAAGGCTTTAGGAGTTGAAATGAAGGCACCCAACGATTAAGTATACGATGAGACGAACAGATATTCAGTCTGTATAGATTCTGCAGTTAAATGTGTTCGATACTGGTTTAAATTACTATTAAAAAAAAAAAAATTAAAAAAATGAAGACAGACTGCCACGTAAACCCTGTAATATGTTATATGATTTGGATTCTAGAGGTAAACGGAACTGGGCGTCAAATGAACGAACTTGTCAGTGTGAACTGGGCTTTGGAAATGTATGGGAATATCAAGGAGCAGATAATGAGAATATGTTTCTGAAAACTTTTCGTCAGCGTTTGATAGACTGTAGATGGCAGAATTGGGAAAATCATATCGAATCGAGTGATAGATTTTGTCTCTATAGATCTCATACTTCTACACATTTAGTTACAATTATTTTGTGTTTAACATGGAAAGACATCTACGAGTTTTATCAACAAGATTTAGATTGGCATTTCATAAATCTGTATGCACAGATACCGTTATAAAAATGTTGATCATACAGAGAAGCTGTGTCAAATGAAGATGATGTCCATTTTGTTTTGATGTGTCCTGTGTTACATGGTTTTCGTGTAAGATTTAGTCAAAAGAAATAGCATGAACTTCAATGTTTGTGTAAATTATGTTTATTGATGGCATCATCTGTTAATGGTGTCATACGTAATCTCCCATTGTATTCACACATAGCTTTTTAAGTTAAGAGAAACGGTATTATCATAATTAAAATAATTTTCTTTAATTAATTGTGAAAATGGTGAATGTTCACTGATGCTTATGGTGACATCTGTATATTGTGTTATCGCCCTTCATTCAAATGGGGTAATGGCCTCAAATGAATAAATCATCTCAGTCTCAGTCTCTTCGTGCACACACACACACACACACACACACACACACACACACACACACACACACACACACACACACACACACACACACACACCACACACACAGAGAAAAAAACAAGAAAAAAACAACAACAACACACAAACACACTCTCTCTCACACATGCACACGTACGCACGCACGTACGAACACACACACACTCACACACACTCACACACACTCACACACACCAACACACACACTCTCACCAACCAACACACACACACACACACACACACACACACACACACACACACACACACACACTTCAAAAACGCGCAGATGATAAAGACAATGTATTCGTATCTGATAAGTCCTCACCCAAATCAAAACAAACCAAGTGAAGAAAAAGCAATCAAATACAGTCGTTTGGCTCCTACAACAAGTCAATTATCAAATGAAGGGCAATGCTGCTTAGTGCTTCCCACTGGTGACTTGCACACGGGCAAATCAAAGACTCAGTGGAATAAACCCAAAGTCTAGCATGGCTCTGAGGCTTTATATGTCTATACACTCACATGCATCTAACTCATCCATCCATCCATCCTTCCTTCCAACCATCCATTCATCCACCGACTCTACTTTCGCGTGCTAAAATAATACCATCAGATCAGTTTCCAGAGAATATTTTTAGTATTTCTTTGGGAAAAAAAGGGGGTGGGGTGGGGTGGGGGCTTCTTGTAAGGATGTTTGTCGAAAGATAAGGGAGGTGATTATAAAGAAGAATGACAAGTGACGATGTGCATGTGAACAGAGCCCAACAAAGGAAGGTACGGGGGTGGGTGTGATCTGGAGTGTGACGTGCCGAACAGCCAGTGTGTGGAGGGCATCTGTGCGTGTCTGCCTTCCTTCCAACCTGATCGACGCTTCCTTTGTGGTCAGAACTTTTTGTCCGTCTGTCTGTCTGTCTGTCTGTCTATGACTGTGCTTCGCTGTCTCTTTCTCTGTTTCTCTCTAAACATACTCCGGTCCTTACACATACACACCCCTCACCCAGCGCAGCTTCATACTTCAACCAGATCAGCTGTAATCTGTGTGTGGAGCCTTTATCATCTCTCGTATCACTCTTATACTGCATTGCCCACATCGGGTTTACCGATATGTTTTACTCTAACGTTCTTTAACCGTGGACATTCAACAGAAAGCGATCTTCATGATGTAGCATTCTTCAATACAATGCCTTTTGTTTTGTCGACATTCATAGTGTGTCGAAATCGTCTGAAAGTAGTTTCTCGACTGTAGAGTTGATTTTGAAGCCCACATTATGGGATCGAGGATTTACAGACTATATTATCATCTGCCAACAGGGAGCAAGAAAATTTCACAATATTATAAATCTGGGAGGAGCTGGGTGCTGTGTTTCCCAGTTTCCATATTTTCCGTGAAAAGAGTCAAAGATTATACTACTACTACTACTACTACTACTACTACTACTACTACAGATTACTGTTATTAGTAGTAGTGTCAGTATTATCACTATTGCTACTGCTGGATGGGCAACCAGTGAGGCTGACGCGTCGACATAGTTTCATTGCATAACAAAACATTAGAATAATGAAACACATGAATGCCGTGAAAGCAAACATTGAAACGAAAAGAAAGTTCTTTGCTTGGAGGAAAATGACAGCAACCAACAGACCACCCAACATATTATAATAACTTTAGTCAGTTTTCACATTAGTGATTTGCTCCACAATTGGTATGAAATATAGTTATGCCCAGTTGAGACTCTTGATTGGTGGAAATGAAGTAACGATACATATTTGTTCTGTCACAGTGGGCAGGAGTGTGTCAAATGATTCAGGATTCAGTGAATGTAAGCATTTTTGTTTTGTTTGTCTGTCTGTCCATCTGTCCGTCCACCTGTCTGTCCATCTGTCTGCCCATCTGTCTAGCCATCTGTCAGTCTACCTGTCTGTCCGTGTATCTGTATGTCAGACTGTCTGTCTGTCCGTCTGTCTGTCTCTCTACTATCATTATTTCTAGAGGATATATTCAGTATGCAGTGACTGCATGTTCATATAATGTATTCGTTGATGTGGTTATTAGTCTGTTTATGTAAGCCCCGCAAAACAAAAAGAAGTGGAATAAAATTGAAATGAAAAAAATGTATATACAATTGCACATCTGTCTCACACACGTACATGCAAATAATGAAGAAACTGGAATATGGTTCTGTTTTATATTGGAAGAGAATGGAATCTGAACACAGATCAAAATGACAATTTTATAATATCATGACTCATGAATGCGGAAGCAATCCTTATTTACTTGAAGGGTTTCTTTATCACAATCAAAAACGATCATTGTGCAGATTAGGAATATCCTGCCATGATCTGACAATAGACAGGGGTAGATATTTCAACATCCCAAAATACATTATCAGTGACAGCCAGCTGGTGAGGAACATCATTTCTTACATAGTTGTAACTTATACAAAAAAAGAGAATTCATTTAAATGAAATTAAAAATATACCTCCCAATATATTATTTAACCCAGTCAGCTGATACTCCAAGACGTATGTTAAAATCATCTTAAACTGTTGCAAAAACGAAACAAAAAACAAAACAAAACAAAACAACACACACACACACACACACACACACACACACACACACACACACACACACACACACACACACACACACACACACACACACACACACACACACAAAAAAAAACAAAAAAAAAAAACAACAACGCCAGAAGTAATTCCATCTCCTGTTCTATATTTCATCTTATTCTATCTTATCATTTTATCGTTGAATTACTTTTTCTGATGAATGGTGTATGTGACCGTGTGTCTTATAAACCGCGTTGAGGTTTCATTGACATGATATTGATTCTGGTTCTGGTTCATGCATCCCACCCAACAGTCCACACGGTCCAGCCAGTATCTGGACCGGTCAGCACACTCAGGGACCTCCATGAAACTGAAACTGGAACTGGAATGAACACAGAACAAAGAGAATGGGCCTAAAGAAAGTAGTGTGAAGTTTAGGAATTCCAAGACAACATTTGAAGGAAAGGAATATCTAAAAAGTGAATATAAAACATTGTATTGACATATTTTTTCTCTGGCTCTTCGTCCGCCATCTTGTGTTTTCGTATTTTCCAGTTTTCTGCCGGCCTTATTAATCATTGATTGACTTTATTATGAAGTGATTTCTTCTTCCAGGCTTTTTTTTTCACATCAATGTTGTCAGTGACATACTTATCAAGGAATGAACTGATGATTTTAGGTGGTTTTGGTTTTTTTGTGTTTTGTTTTGTTGTTTGTTTGTTTTTTGTTTGTGTGAGTGTGTGTGTGTGTGTGTGTGTGTGTGTGTGTGTGTGTGTGTTTCAGTTTGTTAAACTAATAGAAATGGCATGTGAGTGATGAAGATTTGACTGTGACTTTGTGTGTGACAGTATTCTACATAATGGTCATTGTGGCGGCCGCTTTCGTCACTGCGATTGCGGGTGGCGTGTCCTATGCATTGAGGCGTCATATAAACCGTGGTAAGTGTACGTGTGTGCGTGTTCGTGGGTGCGTGTGCGCGCACGTGTGTGTGTGTGTGTATGTGTGTGTGTGTGTGTGTGTGTGTGTGTTTGCTGCCCCGTCATATGCATCGTTTCAGTGGCATTACTTCGCCGCCGCTCATTCCTAGTTCCCCGTACACAGCCATATCCCGGTTCGTCTGTCGCAATGCCAGCGTCGGCTAGTCCACAGGGAAACTCTGGTGTTAGCTCGCTGGGAGGCCACACACTAGAGACCCTGCAATGCTGCTGAATAGACCGTTTTAAAATATGAGATTTCCAATTGGTTTAAAAGTGGTAAGCATTTTCGGTTAATTTATGCTGCATACCATTTCCTAAAGGATTTGGGTGTGCTAAATTCATTTATCAAATTTGCCACGTGAAATCTCTCTTCTTTTCCAAGATATAATTAGTTATTCAAAATGGCCGCCTCGTAGAACAGAAAACTCCTTCAGGCGTTAGTGGACACAAACTTTAGTGTTTATTTCAAATAATTCTGAACAAAAATTTGGAAAAAAAACACATATAAGCATTTCGAACTTGTATTTCTCTTCATAATTGTAAGGACTGGATCAACTTTCTATCAAAATGTACCCCGACCCCTCCCCGTGCAAAGAAATGAAATAATGAAAATTAACATATATGCCTTTTAGTTTTGATATGAAATTCTTTGTACATGGGAAATGCAAAAACAGTCAAATTTGAATTATCTGAATGATAATTACATAAGTAAGCCTTTGACTGACCAAACTAAACAGCAAAGGAATCGAACACAAAGAAGGTGGTAAATACAAAGAAGGTGTCAAATTCGGACTATTTTGTCTGAAGACAAGTCGTGCAGCAACAACAGCACTTGAAGCTTAGCTCTTCACACAGGTAAGAATAAGCCGAGTGTCAGCCTCCTCGTGTTTGGCTTCTAACTCTCCAGTGTTTACATCAGGAGCTGAGGGCTCAACCTGCTCTTCATCACTGAAACCAGCAGAAACTACAATGATCCTGTTTTCAGGTGCCTGAAGGGTCAGTTGGCGAGACAAGAATTTGGCCAGGTCAGCTTTGTTCTCTGCAAGAGCAATGAAGTTTTTCCACTTTGGTGGTAGAGGGACTTCTCTGCTTTGGATCTCTCTCCTCACGTGTACTGCATGCTTGCCTTGTTTCTGTCTGATGTAACTCTTGATGGACATTTCGTAGTACCTGTCAAACAACACATCAATTCGAGTGAAGACAGCGCCACTCTGAAGAACAGATTCAACAAATGTGTCAGCTAGGTCACCGAAGGTCTTGGCATTTGGTGGCTTTCCAATTGCAATTACAAGTGCTTGGCCATCAATGATGAGTGTGGGTTCTTCTCCAAGGTCAGCAGGTTGAAGGTTTGGGGAGCAAGGTGTGTCACCAATCGGAGCATCTGCTAAAAGGGATTTCTGACCAGAACGGAGATTGCCAGTCATTTCTGCTATAGCAGCTGGGGCAGGAAGAAGCTCATGCTGTAGTATGTCTTGCAGATTGACGTCTCTTCCAGCTCTGTATGCCGTGATAAGTCGCTGTAGAAACTTTGTCGGCCTGGATGACTTTCCGTGCACTCGTCTTGGATTGCTTTTGTTCCACTTCAAACAGGGATGCGAACGTCAGGCATTTGTTCCTGTGCAAAGTGTCTCTGAACTGCACTTGTCGATCGTTGCAGACAACAAGCCTTTCTTCAATGAATTTGATCAGCTGGCCTTGACCCCTTTCCTTGACTCTCAACAAATGTTCAGTGATGTTGCTGGGGATAACGTCCTTTGTTGCAATGTTCTGCAAGTCTGTGGATGCCTCGTCTGTGAAGAGCTTAAAGGTTTGCAAAGTGTTCAGCAGCTTATTTTCATCCCTCAGATCAAGCTTCGTTGACTGTTATAACAACATGGTGTTGGCCAAGTTGTCTGGCGATGTGCTTGCATCTCAACACAACTGTGTGAAGCGTATCAAGTTGATGGGCTGGCGCTTGTACGATTGGCATGTAACCAACTGTCGTCATCTCAGGTGAAAAACATCACTGTGACTTTGATTAATGTGGGTCCATCCTGTCTCAGAACACTCTTCAGTGTTTTGACGTTTCGTAAAGAATGTCGTCATGTCTTTTGCAACGGCTTGACGTACCTGATCACACCTTTCTCTGGGAACATCAAACCACTCCTTTTGAGCCACTGTTGTTGGCTGGGCTTTCCCTTCAAGCACTCCAGCAGGCCAGACTTCCTCCATTACTTCTGGAACATCAAGTGTAGTTGTTTAGGAAGGCTGCATAGCACCCATACCCATGTCGGGTTCAGGGCCTCTTTGCCATGCAGCCACTTGTGTTGCATGGAAGCTGTTTTTGCTATCAAGGCTGACATCGTTTATGTCTATATTGTCACAGATGAAATGTATAAACCTGTCTGGAACCAGGTTTGGTGGCACTACAGCTCCTGTGAGAGGATCCATTCTGGTCAAGGTGTTCTCTGCAAGCGCTGTGTCTTCTTGCAAGATGTTTCTGTAACTGATGACATGCCTTGCTCTGTGGAACAGCTCAGCAAGTTCCTTTGATCTGGTTGCCTGGTGGAGTGCACTTCCTAACCCAAGATGCTTTGGTGTCCAGTGTTTTCCTCCAAGGGTATTGTACACGATATCCTGTGCAGTACTCAGAACTCTTGTTTGCACCAGTGCTTCCTTCTGGCTTAGACTTTCACATTCCATGTCATCTTCATCTGGATCGTTTTCTAGCAGAGTTTGGCCACCAAAGACGAGACGAAGAAACATGAAGAGATTGTCAGGTACAGAAGACATCATTTTCTCTTCGTTGACAACAAAGCCTTCGTTTGCAAGATGAGAAAGGATATCTGACCGCAGCTTCAGGGCAACATGAACCATTTCAAGAAATTCTTCACTGGCTTGGTATCTTGGTATGTGTAACGGTTCATGTTCTTCTGACATGAGTGTTGAGAAGGGCACAGATCCATACTTCACAGGAACAAGCAAAACTTGTCTTTCAGGTGGCTGCAAAGTTACAAAGTCATACACGTCACTGACTTTAGACTGGACATTGTCTCTGAAAGTACTTTTTTTTCTGCTGACAAAGGACTGAGGCACCTCTTCATCTGCTGTTGTGACCAGTTCGCAATAACGGTTCCACACCTCTGACAGTTCAAGAACTTGAGCGTTTCTGGCAGTCTCCCAAAGCTCTGTTATCAACCACTCCAGTGCTATACCAGTGTTCCCATCACAGACGGATTGACCACTCCAATGCTATGCCAGTGTTCCCATCACAGACGGATTGACCACTTCAATGCTATACCAGTGTTCCCATCACAGACGGATTGACCACTCCAGTGCTATACCAGTGTTCCCATCACAGACGGATTGACCACTCCAGTGCTATACCAGTGTTCCCATCACAGACGGATTGACCACTCCAATGCTATACCAGTGTTCCCATCACAGACGGATTGACCACTCCAATGATATACCAGTGTTCCCATCACAGACGGATTGTTTTGTTTTTGTCGTTCTCTTCAGAAAGTTTTGGCAGCAGTTGTTGTGATATTTACCTTCAGCAGCAGTGAGGTCATAGTGGAGGTGTTAGAAAGGTTTCAAAGGAAATTTCATTACACACTAAAACACAAAACATGTGGAGAAAAGTATGAAAATAGATATGACATTCTGATGTATCAAACGATATCAATCCAGTGTTTGTTGGTGGTTTGCGGATAACATATTTATAACAGTTAGTACCAAGAAGATATTTCAGTGTTAAAATCTGTTTAATTGGTATAAATAACTATTTTGGGAGGTTTAAAACAGTGTTGTTTACTTTTAGTTGACTCAGTTATTGATTTTTTTGATAAAATGTACATGTCCTTTGGCGTGACGGCCATATTGTTTGAGCCATTACCATGGGAGACTGGAGCAAGGTGGCGCTTGGCAAATTATAGAAATCGTTTCTGCATACCTTAAGCCTTCAGAAAAACATGGTTGCCACAAATTAGCCAACAGTGCCTACGGGTATTGGCTTTTTCCGAAAAAAGAAATAGGCTAGAATCACTTTGGTAGTGTTGAGTATTGCCTGATCTTATTTGATATACTCCGGGCAACACCTACTAAGCCCCCTACTGACGACAGTAATCCGTGAATTGATAAAGATAAAACCACTGGGAATTGAACCTGCGTCCCCCTAGCCGTCAAACCACGACGATGACCAGTTCGCCACGGCGGCTGGCCGAGATGTGAGCATATGCGTGCGTGTGTGCGTGCGCACGCGTGTGTGTGTGTGTTTGCACACTTGTTGTAATTGTGATTGTTCAATTATGTTTCAGCACGGGCTGCAGTTATGGCAGACAGGTAACTACCACTCTCTCTCTCTCTCTCTCTCTGTATCTCTGTTTCTCTCTCTGTCTCTTTCTCTCTCTGTCTGTCTGTCTGTCTGTCTGTCTCTCTCTCTCTCGTGTGAAACAGTTGTGTTGACGGATCATGCAGTGTATTTTCCACGTTTCTAGTTTCTAGTCTGTGTAGAGCAAGAACATTTCTTCATCATCGATTATGTGAAAATCTGCTGTCATGACGGTGTCATACTTGTCATTTAGAGGTGTGTGTGGACAGTTTTACGGGCAATTTCATGTTTTCCATTGTCAGATAGCGGTTGATGTGTTTTTGAGGCTTGTTTATAGTTAACTAGATGATGTAAGGCACTTTGAGCAGTATCAGTGCTGGATATCGCGCTTTAGAAAAACTATGTATTATTATTATTATTATTAAGACAATGCTGGCCACTGAACTTTGTTCCAACTGTTTCATTGTTTCTCACGTCAAACAGAGATTTGTTTCAGAGGAATGTTCCCATGACAATCAAAGTCAGTGTTTAGTTTCTCAGAGTGACGAACAGTACAGTGCGGACATACTGCATGATACATCTCTCAAATCTGACACAGTCACTCAGTCAACCTCAGTCCTTGCTATAAAAAATAAACTCAATTCAGACATTATCCACTGGTCCACAAACACACAGCAAAGCTAAATGCAGACAGACACAACTTACAGAAGCAATTAAAAGCACCCCTAGGAAAGCAGAGGGTATGGTTAGTACTGATACCTGGGGATTCGACCGTATCCATGTCTTTGAAAACAGTGCAAAAACATCACTTAGTTTTGTCCTTTACAGTGTTGAAGGACTTACTTGTGTATATGATCCATGTGTTAGATCTTACTTACACAAGGTCACTGCTAAAAACCTTGGTCTCTCTGTAAATTTTAACAAATCTAATATAGTTATATTCAGAAATGGTGGTTATGTTTCATCAAAAGAGAAATGGTTTTATGATGGACAAAAGCTAGAGATTGTTAACTGCTATAAATATCTTGGTCTGATATTTTCAACAGGTCTCACTTTCTCATATCCATTAGAAGACATGGCTGTTAGAGCTAAAAAGGGAGTTCTTTCCATTTTAAAATTGCAGATGGCTGATCAAAGTATTACTGAAAAAGTCCTTTTATTTGCTTTAAAGAGATTACTGAATGCAAGCATTAGATCTCCGAATGCTCTAATCTATTCAGAGACAGGAAGGTATCCACTCTATATAATAACATACACTAAATGTATACGATTTTGGCTTAAGTTAGTGACTGTGTCCACACCGTCTACCATTCAAAACATATAAAATGCTTTACAACTAAAAACAATAAAACAATAGCAATAAAACAATAACTAACAATAAAAAACAACTGGGTTTCTAATGTGTGTTTCACATACCGTTATGGATTTGGACATGTTTGGGAAAACCAAGGGGTGGGCTTTAGTAGGGGATTTTTGTCTCTATTCAAACAGAGATTGAAAGATTGTTTTCTTCAGGATGGGAATAGTGATGTTTCAGGAGAACTGTTTTCTTTTTATACTTCATTTAAATCAGTTCCTGACATTCCCCAAGCTGTATTTATGACAAGTAACATTGCTGTTAGAAAAGTATTAATACGCTCCAGGTTAGGTGTTTATCCCTTAAAAACTCGCTTCATTGCCTGATGACCTGAGAGTATGTTTTGTCCGTTTTGTCAATATGCTCCAGAATCTGAAATTCATTTTTTACTTTTCTGTTCAAACTATCGTGACATCAGGGAAAAGTATTTACCTCGCAATTTTTTCTCCCGATCATCAGCGTTTTATATGACACTTTTGATGGCCAGTGATAAACATTGTAAAGTGGTTGCATGGTATATTTTTAAGGCTTTAAAAAACAGGCATTTGGATTTAGAGAAAGTGTATAACAGTTAACTTAACAAATTATTACAAATTAAGACGTGCTTAAAATTAAATACCTCCTTAACCGAATAATGATCAATTGCACTGCTGTGTATGTGCATGTCTGTACTATTGTTTGTTTGTGTACTCGCGTGTATTCAGTGTGTTGTTTACTTAAGTTTGGTGTTTGTTTTTACTGCACATTATTATTTATTTATTTTTCTTTCTTTTTGTAATATATATATATATATATATATATATATATATATATATATATATATATATATTTTATTCTTATTTTTATACTTCTCCTCGTCCCTATGACATGGGCATATGGCCTAGTGCATTAAATCATCTGAGTTCTAAGTTCTCTCTCTCTCTCTCTCTCTCTCTCTCTCTCTATATATATATATATATATATATATATATATATATATATATCTGTGTGTGTGTGTGTGTGCGTCTGTCTGTCGCTGTCTCTCTCTCTCCCTCTCTCTCTCTCTCTGTCTGCTTGCCTGCCTGCCTGTCTGTCAGTTTGTCTGTCTGCCAATATGTCTCTGTCTCCGTCTGTGCGTGTATTTGTCTGTCTGTCTGTCAGTCTATCTGTCTATCTCTATCTCTCTTTGATTCCATCTCTCTCTGTGTTTGTCTGCCTGCTTACCTGCATGTCTGTCTGTCTGTCAGTCTGTCTGTCTGTATCCGTCTCTCACTCTGTCTCCCTTTCTCCCACAGTCTCGTCTGTGGTGTGAATGTGAAACGGTTTCTTCCTTTGTCGCTCAGATGCTGGTGTAGGGACGTGTACGGTGAAATACAATAGTCAGTGTGTGTGTGTGTGTGTGTGTGTGTGTGTGTGTGTGTGTGTGTTTCTATGTGCGCATCTGTGTCTGAATGCATGTAGGTGCGTGCAAGTGCATTTTTTTGTGCATGTGTGTATGATGAATGTCTGCATGAGTCATGAAAAGGGCAACCGTAGTTGAGTTCCCTTTTCAGTTTCAGTTCCCTTTTCAGTTTCAGAGTATTGTCAAAGCTGGCAGACTGACCCACATACACCACACCACATCTGCTGTTACAGAAAAAAAAACAGATGTCTGATCTTCGCATAAACACCAATGTGCTGATCAGGCCTAGAGATACAAATAGTTATATAAAAGCCCTCTCTAAAAAAATGCTTTGGTTCTGTGTTGGTTATCCTTCTAGGGCTGAAGACCTTCGCGACATACAACGGATCAGGAAGTCAGAGCGTGCCCTCGCTGAACCACGCGGTAAGACCCCTTCGGGTGCTAAGGATCCGTCTGGTGCTGGGGATCTGCCTGGTGCTGAGGATTCGCCTGGTGCTGAGGATCCGTCTGGTGCTGGGCATGAGGTATCCGCGCACAGTGAGGAACAAGGGGATCATGGTAAACATGTCGAACAATTGCCTGGTAACGAAGCTGAACCAGTACCTGAAGTTGGTCCTGCTGTAGACCAGCAAGCATCATTATGATGATGATGATGATGTTAACAGTGTCGCATCCTTCTAACTCTGTCCCTCTTCCCCCCCACCCCCCACCCGCCCCCCTCTTTCTCTCTCTATTACCCACCCCTCTTTGTCTCCATGGAAACCTTACCCATTCATGAGTTAAAAAAATGTTCTCGTTTGTTAACCTTTGGTTTAGCTAATGTTTATATTGGCATGGTGTATTGTAACCATGGTTACATATACAGTACTTCAAATTTCTCTTATATCTTACAGTTGTCTGCATCGAGCTCAACCAGTCTTTGAAATGGGGGTGAGGGGTGAGGGAGGGCATATCTGTTTGAATGTATCCAAGTTTACACAAATCCTGACGAAATGATGGAAATAAACTCCATTTACTGCATCTCCACGTGTGTCGTTACTGGTTGATGTGTTTGCATTTGTAAGCTAATTGTGCATTAGTGTGTGTGCCCTGCTTCCACCAGAACGAGTGTGGGAGAGACACCTGGCAACATGACAAGCTTATCAACGATTTTCTCTGTGATCTAAACCGGGTTTTCAGGAGGATCAGGTTCAACACCCACAGAGAGATTGTGGACAAAATTAGATATTTCAACACAGCAACTCTTCCCAGAGCAGTAGTTTGTCCTTTCAGCTACATTATGAAGATTTAGCTGATGCATTTTTATTTTTCTTGAAGATGAATATTTCACGCTCTTTCTAAGTATTAGTAAACTATTTTCCACTACTTTAAACTCCGCAGGGTTCCTTTGCATGTTAACATGCAGAATAAATTGCTAATGTATTTTCTTTTAGTCTTCCAAGCCACACAGTATTGAACATACCCGTATTCAAAAACAAACCAGATTATCTACTATATAATATGCTAACGGTGTTAATTGCTTTCTCAAATGTACTTTCTCTTCCACCAAAGGAACGCTCATTGTCGTCAGCATACTTCAATACTTTATGCTCCGTTTCTCCGATCCTAAAGCCATTATGTTATTGTTTTGTCTGACCATGGCAGCCAGTAGGTCCACACACAGTGTAAACAACTAAGGTGATATAGTATCACACTGTCTACAACCTCTGGATATGGAGAACCATCACGATGTCTGACAATTAACACAGACCGAAGACCTGATGCTATTATGAAATACGGAAATCCATTTTCAGACATTTGGGCCAAAGCCAAAAAAGCATAAAAAACTTGGAACAAGACTCTCCAGTAACAGACTCAAAAGACTTTTGACCAGTTTGAATGATTAATTACATGTTGTTGTTCCTCCATCGGATTCAAAGATGACCACGACTTTGGTGTCAGATGGAGGATCTGTGTCTGTGGGTCTGGCGTTGACAGGTGAGGCCAGCCCGGGCCCTGAAGGCTGGCCTACACGAGGGACAACACATGGGTTGGTGCTGCAGTGGAAGTGGAGGTTGCTTGTGCCTTGCGGTGGTGCGTTTTCTTTCAGCTTCTGCGATGCGTCTGTTTCGTAATGAAGTGTACTGTATTGCATTACTCTTTTTTGTCACAACAGATTTCTCTGTGTGAAATTCTGGCTGCTCTCCCCACAGAGAGCGTGTCGCTGCACTGAGGATTTTTGATTTTCCTAGATGTAGGCCGCTCGTTGTTGTTGTGTTACCAGCAAGTCTGTCAGCTAGCTCATTTCCCGTAACACCTGCATGTCCTGGGCAGTATGACCATGTAATTTTTTTTTTAATCTGAAAGTTGCGCATTGCCTCATGCCACTCTGGGCTTCCCATTCTGCTTTCAATTTTCTGTATGAGGTTCGTTGAGTCTGCTGGAATCATGGCATGCTGGTTTCCGGGCATATGGATAGATGATAGCCACTGGAGGGCATGTGTCACAGCTTCAACTTCCATCGTTAGGCTAGAGGTTGTGACTTTGTAGGCATTCTCTTCCCTGATTGTTTTTCCATTTTGTTTCACAGTGAATCCCCAACCGGATTGGCCTTTGGTGATGTCCTCTTCTTTACTCTTTTCATTTTTGAGTAGCTTCACATCTGCATTAGTTTTGACTTTCGGCCATTCCCAACAATGTCTTCCTGGAGTGGGTGAAATGGCTGTGTTGAATAGATGATTGAGGTTTTCGGGGTTTTCCTCCCATTCTTTTGTTTCTTTCGGGTCTTGTAGTCGGCATACCAGCTGGATTGTGTCTTCTGCTTGCCCCATCCATGATCTTCCTCGTCCTAGACGACTGCCTTTTGGTTCCTTGATTGCGTCATGCAGTGGGTTTTGAGGGTTTTCTAATGCTCTGAAGTAGGTATTTACCTGTTCAAACTTGTTTCTTGCCTGCACTGAAGGAAGGTCAAGCAGGTATCACATGGTTTCCGTGGGCCTGTCTTTTGTTGTTCCAAGGATCAGCCTCATAGCTTCATTTTGAACTATAAGTTTAGGAGGCTGCTTTGAGACGGTGTTGTTAGCCCAAGTCCGTAGTCGATCTCACTGAGAACGAGTGATTGATATAGTAGGAAGAGGTGGCGTTGTTCAATACCTTTGGGTGCCATTGCTTTTAAGACTGAAAGACCCTTTTTGCATTTGAGAACAGTATTTTCCGTATGTTTTCTGAAGGTCAGCATCCTGTCGAACTGTATAACCCTATGTAGCGTGGGCATTCGCTTTTTTCGATTTGAATTCCGTTGAATGACACAGGTGGTGGTGATTTGCTCGCGGTTCTGTTGTTGAGGGTGCACAGTAACGTTTGAGCTTTCGCTGGGTTGATGGAAGATCCTGTGTCCTTGCACCATTGAGCGATATTGTTCAGTTATTTCTGGACGGCTTCATTTCTTCCTCCCGAAACCTGGAGGGGGTCAGGCTGGTGTTCTCTTGACCCTCTCCCGGGAGGGTCACTACCTTGTCGTGGTCGGGAGGCTTAGTGGCCAGTGATCGAGCGAGCTATGTCGGCGGGGGCATCAGTGCTTCTTGGGGTTTTGCTGCTCTGGTCCCAGGTCTTAATTGGCAGCCTACATAGCCATCGTAGCTGTTCGGGCTGAATAAGTGGTGGTTTTTGTACTGATGCCCCTGATAGGGCTTCCCATGCCGAACAGGTCGTGAGTGAGGCCCAAACTAAACGTGACCCACTGTCCCTTTCGCTATTCTCTATTCTTCTTTTTACCGCCTCTTTTCTGTCCTCAGCTCCCCATCAAGCCTTCTTTTCCACATTCTGTTTTTCTCTGCGGCCTTCTTTAGGCCCGCCGTGTTTGCCGTGCGGCGCGACCTGTGATGGAGGGGAATGAGATCCTGGGGATTGAGAGAGCACACTGCTCTCAACACATCCCTTTGGCTCGGACCTCTCCTAAGACAGGCGGCACACATTGGCCCGTGTGTGTCAATCGGCTACCCCTTCGTGGGGCTGGGTCAAGACTGGCAGTTTAGTGGCTGACGAAGGTAACCCCCGTAGTGCTCGGTTCTCTGTCCCCGGGAGCTGGGCATGATCGGGGGGGAACACGTTGGAGCTGGGTTGTTGGTCGTATATCCCTCCCGAAACCTGGAAGGGGTCAAGCTGGTGTTCCCTTGACCCTGGCCCCTAAGTTGGACCCCATGGTGGGTGGGTAAGGGAGGGATGAATTTACATTTTTTTCAATATGAATTCCAAACAACTACACCCCCCTACATTTGGAAAAAGACAACGACAAGGAACAGACGACTCAGACTCAGATTCGGAGGTTGTTGAGACCTCTGGATTTTGGCCGTCATGGCTTGTGATGGAGGGCGCTGATGACGACAAGCCCTTGTCGGCTCTCAGCCCCTTCGCTATCCAGAAGGGCTTTCAGTGTCTGGCGGGATCACTGAAATCCATCAAGAGGCTGAGGAGCGGAGCATTTTTAGTGCAGACAGAGTCAAAAAGGCTCCTTCTCAAGGCGACCACTTTCGTGGATAGGGCGGTGAAGGTTTCCCCTCACAAAGGTCTCAACTGCTCAAAGGGGGTCATCAGATGCCCGGAGTTGAAAAGTGTGTCTGAGGCTGAAATCAAGAGCGAGCTGTCCTCTCAGGGACTGACCGACGTGTACAGGGTGACGGTGAGGAAGGGGTCGGACAGAGTCCCGACCAACACTTTCTTCCTCACCTTCTGCTGCCCGGATTTCCCCAAGGACATTCGGGTCGGATACCTGATGGTTAGTGTAAGCCTATTCGTGCCGTCCCCTCTGAGATGTTTCAAATGCCAGAAATTTGGACACGTGAGAGACCGATGCAAGGAGGAAGAGGCGTGTGGCACCTGTTCGAAGGTGGCGCACCAGGGCGATTGCGTCAGTCCAGCCCGGTGTGCGAACTGCGGAGGTGGCCACCCGTCCTCATCGAAAGACTGCCCCACCTGGAAAAAAGAAAAACAAATCCAGAAGGTAAAGACAGAAAAGAAAATATCCTTCTTTGAGGCAAGGAAACAGGTCGAGGCCGCGTCGCCTAAGGCGTCGTACGCCTCTGTCGTCAGACCCAGGATGGTGGACGTCGCGGTCCAGACGACGTCCACAGGAACGCAGACGGACGACTTAACCGCCTTGTTAGAACCGTTGGCCTTGGGTGGAGACGCCGTGTCCACACCCCTTCCCATCCTGTGCGGCAGTCCTCAGGGGCTGCTGGGCGGGAGAGAAAAGCCTCGGGCGGAGGCACGTTGTCCGCCTCCAGCCCCCCCCCCCCCCCCCCCCCGCCCCCCCCCCCCCCCACCCTCCGGCACCCCTCGCCCTGCCTCTCGTCTGCCTGGCCCTCGGGCTGGCGGAAGTGGCCGGAAACCCCCCGTACCTCCAAAACTCAAGGAGGGGAGGGGCGAGGTGGTGGATATTCCGACTCGGTCGGAATCCGAAAAATTAATTTCTAAAAATAAATACTCCATCCTGGCCGACCTTGAGCCACCGCAAGCAGAGGAGCAGGGGGTAGCGATGGAATAGGCTGCTGCTTTATTTTTTTTAACCTTTTTAATGGCAGTGATCCACTGGAACATCCGGGGGTTCCACGCCAATTTTCAGGAACTCCAGCAGCTTTGTCGTGCTTTGAAACCTTCAGTGCTGGAGCTGCAGAAGACTCTGCAAAGAGATGGCAAGGTTTTATCTCTCTCTGGTTTTAACTCCGTTTTTAAACCCGCTCAACCAAAGCAAGAGGGATTGACGGGAGGTGTCGCTCTTTTTATTCGCAAGTCCCTTTTATACAGTACAGTTCTTTTAAGCACCCCTTTACAGGCGGTGGCAGTCAGAGTCACACTTGAGAAAACCATCACTGTCTGCTCTCTCTACCTTCCTCCTTCCGTCCGTGTTCTGAGGCAGGACATCATGAACCTGGTCGACCAGCTCCCACGTCCGTTTTTACTGTTGGGCGACTTCAATGGACACTCCCCGCTCTGGGGAAGTGAGATGACATCAGCCCGAGGTCTTCTCTTGGAAAACCTTCTTTCCGACATGGACTTGTGCTGTCTTAACGACAAGTCTCCCACTTACCTTCATCTGTCCTCTGGAAAGCTCTCGTGTTTAGATCTGTCGGTCTGCGATCCATCGTTGGTCCTGGACTACGAGTGGAAAGTGCACGACGATCTGCACGGGAGTGACCACTTTCCTGTCGTCCTCCGCCCCACAGATGGAGAAGGTGACTCTCTGCCTGACCGCCTGAACTATGACAAAGCAGACTGGAGTTTTTTTACCAAGAAGATAAGAGCGGAGCTGCAGGAAGAAACAGTATTGAAAAGCAAGGACCCTGCTGACACTCTGACTCGGATCGTTTTAGATTGCGCCAAAGCAGCAGTCCCATCGTCTACCTCAGGTGCCTAGAATGCCCTGGTTCAACGCGGAATGTCGGGAGGCCCGTAAGTCTCGGAAGAGACCGCAGCGACGCGTCTTTCGGAGACCGGAGACCGATAGCGTTCGAACCCATCAACAGCTGAGGGTGAAAGCCAGGTATGTTTTTAAAAAGAGCCAGAGGAAGTCATGGAGGGATTTTTGCCCTTCCTTAACCTCCAACACACCCAAGAAGAAAGTGTGGAGGGTTTTAAAAAGAATTAAGGGCAAAAACATATGCCCAACTTTTCATCATCTTAAACTTTCAGACGCTCTGGTCACAGAGAAGAAAGCAGTTGCCAATTTGCTTGCTTCCACAATTGAACAGAACTCGAGATCTGCTAACAAATCTGCTTGGTTTCTTAAAACCAAAAACCTGTCAGAAAAAACACCATGTAACTTCTTTTCCGACAACACAGAGAATTACAACCTTCCTTTCACAATGAATGAACTTAAATCTGCCCTTCAGACCTGTACGGATTCCTGTCCAGGAATGGACGAGGTCCATTATAAACTCTTAAAGCACCTTCCCCAAACCTGTCTGGACACCCTGCTTAAAGTTTATAACCACATCTGGGTCACAGGCTTTTTTCCACCCTCCTGGCGGAAAGCCCTCATAATCCCGCTGCCGAAACCGGGAAAAGACCCCTCGAACCCCTCCAACTACCGCCCAATTGCACTGACCAGCTGCATCTGCAAACTGATGGAGAAGATGGTCAACTGTAGACTGATGTGGAAACTAGAGACCGACGGCCTTCTGGCGAAAGAACAGTGCGGTTTCCGCAAGCATCGCTCTACCGTTGACCATCTGGTTCGTCTGGAAACCACTGTAAGAAATGCCTTTGTAAACAAACAACGTGGTGGCCATATTTTTTGACTTGGAGAAAGCTTACGATACCATGTGGAAATTTGGTATTCTCTCGGACTTGCACAAGCTCGGCTTCCGAGGACACCTGCCTCGGTTCATCCACAATTTTTTACAAGACAGACAATTCCAGGTGAGACTCGGCACCACCCTGTCCGACATTCACGAGCAGGAGCTGGGTGTCCCGCAAGGGAGCATCCTGTCGCCGGCTCTTTTCAGCATCAAAATTAATGACATCGTTCAATCCGTTCAGAAGGGATCGGACAGCTCGCTGTTCGTGTGCTGACGTGGCAACCCTGTCATACGCTTTGATATGTGACTTAATCGTGGACTGTCCAGAGATGAGTGATGAGTCGTTCTTTTGACATCCTACTTGTGATCGTACGTTCACCTGTTCTAACGGTGAGTGTGTACCTTATGACAAGGTATGCGACATACATTCCCACTGTCTTGATGAGTCCGATGAAAAGACGTGTACTTATTCTGCGTCGTTAGATTTACAGCGACGTTATCTGACATCTCCCACTCTCGTCACGTTTGATGGAATAAGATCTTTCTCCTCCACCAAAATGAATTTCAGTCAGTCCTGTCCTGACGCACATTACCGCTGCCCTGGTGAGTTCAATGACTGCCTGCCTGTCTACACACGCTGCAATGGGATATACGATTGTATTGACCACCAGGATGAAGAGGGGTGTGGGGAAATTACATGTCCAGGATTCTTCAGGTGCAGAGCATCCACAATATGTCTGCACACTGACCATCTGTGTGACGGCTGGCCTCACTGCCCTCTGCATGAGGATGAAATGTGCAGCATGACATGCCCTGAGCACTGTCTGTGCCGTGCTCACACCTTCCTCTGCCTTCAGCCTTTCCAGGTAACGCTCTACCCTGCTTTACGTTTTTTGGACGCCACAGGTTCAGGTATGACGCTGTCTGATGTGCAGAACCACACCTATCTTATTCACCTGATTCTGGCGGAATGTTCCCTGGCTCGTGTTCCCAGCGTGATGTTGTTCAATTTGATGTTTCTTGATCTCACTGCTAACAAACTACGGCATGTCAACATGACTTCATTTTTCAACCTAGAAAATCTGCGAACATTGTATTTGGCTAGCAACCCTCTCACTTCGTTACACAACGACTTCTCGAATGGTTTCCAACACAGTTTGCTCACAGTGCTGGACCTGTCACATACCCCACTGACAGTGTTTGACGCTAATGTCTTGGCACATTTTTCCAGCCTGAGGAAACTGAACTTAACGCTTACCTCAATCCACACCATCACTCCTGATGGCTTCCAGCCGAGTCCCCAACTTGTGGAGCTGCACATGGATGGAAGTCCGTTAAAAACGTTTCCTCCTCATGTGTTGAAAAGTCTTTCCAGTCTGCAGATAATTACTACAGGCAATTATAAACTATGCTGCAAAGAAATGCTTCCATATCATTCTGAAGACACGTTTTGCAAAGCTCCAAAGGTTGAAATTTCCTCGTGTAAAGATTTACTGCAGTCGTGGACATACCGCGGCTCTCTGTGGCTGGTTGCCGTTCTCTCAGTGACAGGGAACGTCTTCTGCTTCTGTGCACGAGTCTGTCTGCAGAAGACAACCCGTTCAAGTGGATTCAGCGTGTTCATTACCAGTCTCACCATTGCAGACTTTCTAATGGGTGTCTACATTGCCATTGTTGGAGCGGCTGATGAACGGTTCCGTGGCAGATATCTCCACCATGATGACGCATGGAAAAACAGTGTGACCTGTAAAGTGGCGGGATTTCTGTCTCTGTTGTCCAGTGAGGTGTCAGCTTTGATCATCTGGTTGATCACACTCGACCGTTTCGTTGTCATTCGCTTTCCATTCAGGGATTTGCGATTCGGGCGAACATCGGCGACTATAGCTTGCGTCCTAACTTGGCTGGTGGGTTGGTCCCTTGCCTTGATGCCCCTCCTCCCGGTGACAGCACACTGGGAGTTTTATAGTCAAACAGGCATTTGTATTCCACTGCCAGTCACGAAACAAAGTTTCAGAGGAAAAGCTTATTCCTTTGGTTTGTTCATCGTTCTCAACTTTATCCTTTTCCTTCTGACCTCTGCCGGCCAGGCGTGCATATTCTGGTCGATACAGAAAAACGTCATGAAAACAAACACGACCAGAGTAACCAGGGACATGACCATAGCTCGGCGGTTGATCACTATTGCCGTGACGGATTTCTTGTGCTGGTTCCCCATTGGACTGTGTGGACTGTTGGCGCTGACTGGAACTTCCATCCCTGGAGAGGTGAATGTGGGTCTGGCGATTTTCGTCCTGCCTTTGAACTCCGCCATCAACCCCTTTCTGTACACGATCAACACGTTTCTGGAGAAGCGACAGAAAGCTTATGAAGCTAAACTTCTTAGATGGTTAGAGTGTGTGTGTGTGTGTGTGTGTGTGTGTGTGTGTGTGTGTGTGAACGAGAGAGAGAGACACAGAGAGTGAGTGAGTGCGTGCGTGTGTGTGTGTGTGTGTGTGTGTGTGTGTGTGTGTGTGTGTGTGTGTCGGGGCTCGTGTGCTTTTATGTGTATAGTGTTGGACCTGTGCACCAATTCTATTTGTGCTTTCATATAATTGATCAGTGAAACTGCATCAGTGTTTGTGCATATCTGTTGTGCATATGATGTGTGTGTGTGTGTAGTGTGTGCCAGTGTGAGTGTGTCACGGTGTGTGTGTCTCTGTGTGTGTCTGTGTGTGTGCGCGCGTGTCTGTATGTTTATGTACACATATTTGCTTATTTGTTTATCAGTCTATTTATTGCCATTATTGCCTTTTTATTTCATTTATTTACAGTATTTATCTTTTTTTCCCCTGCATTGAAAAAATCATTATCTATCTGCTTACTTTTTGTGTCATCCGTTTGTTTATTCATCTATTCATTTATTTGTTTATTAATTTGTTATCTATTCATTAATTCACAGTGATATATCCATCGGTTTATTTGTTTATGCACTTTTTCCCTCAAGGCCTGACTAAGCGCGTTGGGTTACACTGCTGGTCAGGCATCTGTTTAGCAGATGTGGCGTAGCTTATATGGATTTGCCCGAACGCAGTGACGCCTTCTTGAGTAACTGAACTGATCTTGAATTGTGTTCTATTTTACAGCGTCAGAAAATGTATCTTTCTGCTAGCCGGTTGGGTGTGCATTTGTCAAATTTACATTTACGGAGGTACATTTTTCCAAACAGTAATTTCATATCATTTTTATTTGGTTATATCATATGTATGTATTTTCACAGCAGATTTTGTGTTGTGTATATGGATGAAATTTATATGCACGCTTTTACGCCTTGAAACTGACCCGATCACATGTTTATTATCGTTTGATTTTCCGAGACAAATTTCTCAGAGTTATCGTTCGTTGACACATTAGACTTGGTAAATACAACTTGCACGTTTTCAGAACGTGCGAAAGTGGAACGAAAACAACACGAAAATGTGAGTAACATTTACGTTGTCACAGACATTGACTGATATTGGAGTATACAAAATACAAGCTTGGGTAGATAAACACCTACGTATTGTGTTGTTATTTGTTTCCCAGCGTTTTGTTGTTAACTTGTTTTGACATTGCCATACACTGTGACCAGTGTTCCTGTGAGTGTGAGCGGAGATAGTACTGTTATCTTTTGTGATGAAGTACATCACTCAGTGCTGGCATGTGCCTCAGGCGGTACTGGTTCTGTCACGATAGCTACCACGCGGAAGGGACAAAGTATAAGCAGACAAAACAATACCTAAAATCACGTAACGAGGACCAGTGGCCGTGAACAATCCTCCGACTTGACCAAGTAACTGTTGAGGGAGTCAGACGGAGGGGAAGGCAGAAAAACAAAACACACGACTGAAAACATTGCAGAATGGACAGGAGAGCCATTTGCAGAGACCCAGGCTTTGGCACACAACCCTGAAAGACACTGTGCTGGATGCCTTGCAAGGGGCCTCCAGCAGACAGATACTGATGCATAAGCAGATGGAGGGAGAGGAGGGTGGTGGTAAATTAGAACTGAAACTTAGTCCAAAAAGCACGGCCTGGCTCAACTGGGTCGCTCTGAGGATTAGCTCTGGGTGGCCCAGTGGAGATGAAATGGCGGAGCAAACCTTTAAATGTTCTTATAATTCATTAGATAAAAAAGAAAGGAAGAAAGATAAAAATGAGTGGATCCTTTGAGAGGGGACTTCACTGAGTTATGACTGAATGGTGTGTTTTGGTGGCAGCAAGACTGGCAATGTATGTGGAGAGATCTTGTGAGAGGAGACCCAGAAAGACTGTGTGGGGTGTCTTGGTGGCAGCAAGACTGGCAATGCAATTTTTTAACTTTTTTTTTAAGCGCTGACTGTTAGGCCCCACTTTCATAACAGCGACATAAGAATCAGTGTTGATTGTGGTCATAACAGCGACATAAGAATCAGAGTGTTGATTGTGGTCATAACAGCGACATAAGAATCAGTGTTGATTGTGGTCATAACAGCGACATAAGAATCAGTGTTGATTGTGGTCATAACAGCGACATAAGAATCAGTGTTGATTGTGGTCATAACAGCGACATAAGAATCAGTGTTGATTGTGGTCATAACAGCGACATAAGAATCAGTGTTGATTGTGGTCGCTCTACGGAAGAAGAAGAGCCCGACAGACCTGGAGGGACCAGTGCAGCACCCCAGTGATGACACACAGAGTTAATGAAGAACAGTTTGAACATCAGTTTCTCAAGGCGGTGTCACTGCGTTCATAAACGCTACACCGGCAATATCCACAACTTTACCCTTCAAGACGGAATGACTTATGTTCACAACAAGGTGAGGATGTTGTTCCACCAGTCACACATAAAAGAAGTGGAGAGGGAGAAATGTGGATATTGCCCACTACACCACATCTGCTAGGCTGATGCCCCACCAGCCACATAACCCAACACGCGTAGTCAAACCTTGAGTGCATGCATATACATATGTAGGTGTGATGGCCTAGAGGTAACGCATCCGCCTAGAAAGTGAGAGAATCTGAGCGGGTTGGTTCGAATCATGGCTCGGCTGCCGATATTTTCTCCCCCTCCACTAGACCTTGAGTGGTGGTCTGAATGCTAGTCATTTGGATGACATGATAAACTGAGGTCGCATGTGCAACGTGCACTTAGCGCACGTAAAAGAACCCACAGCAACAAAAGGGATGTTCCTGGCCAAAATCTGTAGAAAAATCCACTTCGATAGGAAAAACAAATCAAACTGCACGCAGGAAAAAATCCAAAAAAATGGGTGGCTCTGTAGTATAGTGACGCGCTCTCCATGGGGAGAGCAGCCCGAATTTCACACAGAGAAATCTGTTGTGATAAAAACAAATACAAATACAAATACCTTTCAGAGTGGATTTCTGCTACAGAATTTTGGCCAGGGGACAACACTCTGGTTGGCATGGGTTCTTTATCAGTCAGCCAAGTGTGTGCTGCACACAGGACCTCAGTGTATCATCTCATCCGAATGATTAGATTGTTTGATTTTCCAGTCAGACTTTGGAGAAAGGGTGGGGGCGGGATTCAAACCCAGACCCTCACAGATTCTCTGTATTGGCAGATGACCGCCTTAACCATTCTGCCACCTTCCTCCTGGAGAAGGAAGTAGAGAAAGCACATTCATCTCAGTACACACATCCACACACCAGACATATTTCATAGCATGCTTGGTTCACATTCATTTCAATACACACATCCACACACCAGACATATTTCATAGCATGCTTGGTTCACATTCATTTCAATACACACATCCACACACCAGACATATTTCATAGCATGTTTGGTTCACATTCATTTCAATACACACATCCACACACCAGACATATTTCATAGCATGCTTGGTTCACATTCATTTCAATACACACATCCACACACCAGACATATTTCATAGCATGCTTGGTTCACATTCATTTCAATACACACATCCACACACCAGACATATTTCATAGCATGCTTGGTTCATATTCATTTCAATACACACATCCACACACCAGACATATTTCATAGCACACTTGATTCACATTCATTTCAATACACACAACACACCAGACATTTCATAGCACACTTGATTCACATTCATCTCAGTACATACATCCACACACCAGACATATTTCACATTCATCTCAATGCACACATCCACACACCAGACATTTCATAGCACACTTGATTCACATTCATCTCAATACACACATCCACACACCAGACATTTCATAGCACACTTGATTCACATTCATCTCAATACACACATCCACACACCAGACATTTCATAGCACACTTGATTCACATTCATCTCAATGCACACATCCACACACGAGACACATTCCATAGCACACTTGATTCACATTCATCTCAATACACACATCCACACACCAGACATTTCACATTCATCTCAATACACACATTCACACACCAGACATTCCATGGCACACTTGGTTCACATTCATCTCAATACACACATCCACACACCAGACATATTTCACATTCATCTCAATACACACACCAGACATATTTCACATTCATCTCAATACACACACCAGACATGTTTGACATTCATTTCAATACACACATCCACACACCAGACATATTTCACATTCATCTCAATACACACACCAGACATTCCATGGGACACTTGATTTGTCTCACTGCCACTTTTGGTCTGCCAGAATTTTGTCTGTTTTTCTCTGACACTGTTTTTCTCTGAATCTCTATGACTTGTCTTGTCTGTCAGCAGCTGCTCCCGCAATGCTGATATCTGTCACACACACACATTGCACACACACTGCAGGCAAAGACAGACAGACAGACATACACACACACACACACACAGAGTAACACACACACAGAGTAACACACACACACACACCTCCACTCTCTCTCTCTCTCTCTCTCTCTCCCTCCCATGCGTGCACACACATGTACCTATTTATATAAGCACACACATGTTCATGTCACCCACCAAAGAAAATGTGTTTCAAAACAAATAAAGCTGACAATCTGCAAAAGGCTACTGAAAGAGCTTGATCTACAGATGCTTTGATTATTATATCCAAACATTTAAAAAAAAAATTTTTTATTATGTTTTTTCTCATTTTCAGGATGATGTGGATATGAACGTGTAGTGAACGTGGACCTGTAAAGGAGAGAGTGAACAGTGTTGAGATTTTCTGATCAACATCACAACACAGCTTTGCCCTGCTGCTACCATCCATCATGGAGGAGGAGACGGACCCTGCAAGTGAGACATTGGTTTGGTGAGTTCCTTTGACTGAGTCGCTCACTCTGATGCGTGCATGAGTGTGTAAAGATTCAGTCTTGTCTGGTCTTGTCTATAAAGTAGAATCCTGTGGTTATCCATGTGCAGGGCAGCTATCCACTAGGGGCCTGAGTGGTGCGCTCTAGGAGACTGATGCCTGTGTACGACCGTTAATTCCCCCCAGTTCTGCCAGGGGAACCTGGGCCCCATTCAGCATCAGTCAGAACAACAACAACAACAACAGCAACATCAACATCATCATCATCAACAACAGCAGCAACAACAACAACAACATCATCATCAACAACAACATCATCATCATCAACAACAACAGCCACAACAACATCATCATCATCAACAACAACAGCAACAACATCATCAACAACAACAACAGCAACAACAACATCATCATCATCAACAACAACAGCAACGACATCAACAACAACAGCAACAACAACATCATCATCAACAACAACAGCAACGACATCATCATCAACAACAACAGCAACAACATCATCATCATCAACAACAACAGCAACATCATCATCATCATCATCATCAACAACATCATCAACATCATCATCAACAACAACAGCAACAACAACAACCAAACATTATCAACAACAACAACAACAGCAACATCATCATCAACAACACAACAGCAACACCATCATCATCATCATTAACAACAACAACATCATCATCATCATCATCATCATCATCAACATCATCATCATCATCAACATCATCAACAACACAACAACAACAACAGCATCATCATCATCATCAACAACAACAACAACAACAGCAACATCATCATCATCAACAACAACAACAACAACAACAACAACCAAACATTATCAACAACAACAACAACAGCAGCAACATCATCATCATCAACAACAACAACAGCAACACCATCATCATCATCATTAACAACAACAACATCATCATCATCAACATCATCAACAACAACATCATCATCATCATCATCATCACAACATCATCATCATCAACAACAACAACAACAACAGCATCATCATCATCATCAACAACAACAACAACAGCAACATCATCATCAACAACAGCAACAACAACAACAACCAAACATCATCAACAACAACAACCACCACCACCAAACTGTCCTGTAGCTCTGCTGAGCCAGAGGCTGCCAGCCAGGCCTCAGTCCTGGTCTTGAAAGCCTGAGGGGAAATGGCTGGAATGATGTGGTCTGGAATCTGGTCTGTCTGGAGTGATAGACACCTTTTACAAGTGTGTGTCACATCTTCCTCTTGTTCGTCTGGGCCTCCAAGAATGTCTGGTGTCAGTGTGCTGACCAGTTACCTTTGTTATTTTTTATTTATATTTTTATTTCATATATCATTTTAGTTCATTTTTTCATTTATTTATCTTAATTTTTTTTCTCTCTCAAGGCTTGACAAAGTGCGTTGGGTTACGTGCCTGATCAGGTATCTGCTTAGTAGTTGTAATTTGGATTAAATGATTTGTCCAAACTCAGTGATGCCGCTGAAGTGACCTTTACTGATGTAATAGTTAATGCCAAGAATAATGCTGAGTTTAGGGTTTGGTTTTGGACACCATGAGGCAAATGACTGGTTTATCACAAAATCAGTGGGTCATTTTCAAAATTGATAAGTCAAGAAAAACAAGTTCTTATTCCTACCCTATCAAGCCACCCCACACCCCCCAAAATTTGTAACTGAATTTGTACTTTGTTGTTAACACTGCTTGGTATGTGAAATGATTTATCTATCTTATTATGTCTGTCAAACTCTCTATCTCTCTATATATATCTGTTTCAGTATATCTATATCAGTATATGTAGATCTATATCAATATATATAGATCTCTCCCTCTCTCTGTATATATATATATATATATATATATATATATATATATATATATATATATATATATATATGTGTGTGTGTGTGTGTGTGTTGTGTTGTGACATACTGCACCCTATGACCTGTTGCATAATATTGCACAAAGGGCGGACACCGGGTACACGCTGAAGAAAAAAAACAACAAAAAAAACCCGCTAATCATCATTGACTTGCATATGTGCGCCCTTGTCTTTGTAGTACACGCCCTTGTTTTAATGAGCGGAGTATAGGATCTGCTCTTATACTCTCCCTGTGTGTGTGTGTGTGTGTGTGTGTGTGTGTGTGTGTGTGTGTGTGTGTATGAAGGAGCCAGTCAACGGAAAGAGAGCCTTCTTCACGGAGGAGGTGTACCAGCGGTTGGCGGGACCCGAACCCAGCCTGGAGGATCAGGTCATGCGGATGATGGACGCCCTGGGCTTCCCCCCACCCTCAAAACTCGCCACCAGGGGGCCAGGTCACGCTGACCCCCCCGGCCTGGACAGCTGTTCACAGGACAGCCGGTCATCATGCGGCACAGAACCTGCGGAGGTCAGGGTCGAGGACGCTGAGTCGTCTTCAGGGCCGGACCCAGCGTGCAGTGGTGCGGGGACTGAGTCAAAGGAGGACTGTCGATCCGAACCGTGTGAGACGACCGCCGTGCCACACGCTTCTCTGCATCAGGAAAACAGTCAGGACGGTGAAGGGGAGGGGGTGAGATTGGAACCGAACGCTGGCCCTCAGACAGATCTCTGTGTCAGCGTTCCCCAAGGGGCCACCACTGCTTCCTTGGGACAGGATGATGGGTCTGCAGGCTTGGGGGCCGACGTCATCAGCGGCCGTGTGTGGAGAGGGAAGGGGAACAACCCTGTGTGGAGAGGGAAGGGAGATGATGCTGAAGGCGATCACCAGACAGCGGGCAGCTCAGCGGATCATACGTTGCCGGAGGGTCCTGTCAGGAGAGACGGTAGTGCCATGGACGCTCAGGGACAGACACGCTCTGCACATCGTGGGAAAATGCATGAGAAAGGGAGAAGGTTGGCTGTAATGTGCTGTACATCTGAAATAAGCTTCAGATTATTTAAAGTTGTGTATATCTGTAATAATGGCTGTGAATATTCTAGGTAGTTTTCCAAAGTTGTACACATCTGAAATAATGGCTGTGAAGATTTTAGGTAGTTTTCCGAAGTTGTATACATCTGAAATAACAGCTGTGATGATTTTAGGTAATTTTCCAAAGTTGTATGCATCTGAAATAATGGCTGTGGAATTTTAGGTAGTTTTCCAAAGTTGTATACATCTGAAATAACGGATGTGAAGATTCTAGGTAGTTTTCCAAAGTTGTATGCATCTGAAATAACAGCTGTGATGATTTTAGGTAATTTTCCAAAGTTGCATACATCTGAAATATCAGCTGTGAAGATTATAGGCAATTTTCCAAAGTTGTATGATTTTGTTTGTTCAGTTTATGTATCTGCTAGAGTTCATTTTGACAAAGCTGAACATTTTCTGAATTGTGATATCTCAGCCATCTCTTTAAAAAAAAAAAACAACAAACTGTATTGGGCTAGTTTTAATCTCTTTTTATGGTGCACATAATCATTTTATGTTTGTGTTTACAGTGAGCCTGTGATTGACCAAGTTATTTCTTTGTGGAGTTTGATTGATTGATTGAGGCACATGTTATAGTTGGTGATTAACTGTGGTGACCTCACTGGTCTTAAGTTGAAGTGTTGAAGTCAGTTTTGAGCACTCTGTTTTAATCCCATTAACTCAGACCAAAGTTGAAGTGTTGAAGTCAGTTTTGAGCACTCTGTTTTAATCCCATGAGCTCAGACTTAAGTTGAAGTGTTGAAGTCAGTTTTGAGCACTATGTTTTAATCCCATTAACTCAGACTTAAGTTGAAGTGTTGAAGTCAGTTTTGAGCACTCTGTTTTAATCCCTCAGACCTAAGTTGAAGTGTTGAAGTCAGTTTTGAGCACTCTGTTTTAATCCCTCAGACCTAAGTTGAAGTGTTGAAGTCAGTTTTGAGCACTCTGTTTTAATCCCTCAGACCTAAGTTGAAGTGTTGAAGTCAGTTATGAGCACTCTGTTTTAATCCCATTAACTCTGAGTTGTTTCTCAGGAGCAGAGTGAAGTGGCGTGATGTTGTGTTTCCAGACCTCCGGTGCCGGAGGCTCCGAAATCCTCTCTTCTCCATGAGCAGCACCTGCGCTACCTGCACCTGTTCCAGAAGTGTACCCAGAAATTCTTCTCCGGCATCGCCACACGCCCCACCCCTGATGAGCTCCAGGAGCTTCAGGAGTTTGAGGTGAGTGACCATTTTCCTGCGTCAGTCGGCATCATTGTAGTCCTTCTTCTTCTTCCGTGTTTCCCAGGTCATGCTGTCAGGTGGTCAATCTGGTCTGCATCACCAAGTCCGCCGTCCTCCGCAGTGCAGCAGGTGGTCCCCAGAGCTTCTGGTGGAGTTCCACCACACAGGGCCAGGTTTCCCTCCTCAGTGCACCAAAAGCTGGGCAGAACTGTGATAAGTGCTCTGCTGTCTGTGAACCTGTGCCGCATGAGCATGATCAGTAGGGGACAGTCTGAGTCTGTAGATGTGTGAAAGGAGCCTACAATGTCCAGTTCTCAGTCTGTAGAGGTGGAAAAGGAGCCTACAATGTCCACAGTCTGTAGAGGTGTGAAAGGAGCCTACAATGTCCACAGTCTGTAGAGGTGGGAAAGGAGCCTACAATGTCCAGTTCTCAGTCTGTAGAGGTGGGAAAGGAGCCTACAATGTCCAGTTCTCAGTCTGTAGAGGTGGGAACAGAGCCTACAATGTCCAGTTCTCAGTCTGTAGAGGTGTGAAAGGAGCCTACAATGTCCAGTTCTCAGTCTGTAGATGTGTCAAAGGAGCCTACAATGTCCAGTTCTCAGAACTGATCTTTCTCATTTTAAACATTACATTTTGAAATTATACTCAATGCATAAAACAGCTTGGATTTCTTTTTTAAAGTGTATCACAAGTGAGTCTTGAAGGCCTTGCCTCTCTTGTTCTGTTATGCTGTTATTGCTGCTGTTGCTGTTGTTACTGTCATTTCTGCTGTTGTTATTGCGGTGGTTACTGCTGTTGGTGTTGTTACTGATGTTACAGTTGTTATTGATGTTGCCGCTGTTACTGATGTATCTGCTGTTGTTGCTACTGTCACTGATGTTACTGTTATTGCTGCTGTTATTGTTGTTGTTAATGTTACTGTAATTAAGTAGAGTGATGGCCTAGAGGTAACGCATCCGCCTAGTAAACGAGAGAATCTGAGCCCGCTGGTTCGAATCACGGCTCAGCCGCCGATATTTTTCTCCCTCCCTCCACTAGACCTTGAGTGGTAGTCTGGACACTAGTCATTCAGATGAGACGATAAACCAAGGTCCTGTGTGCAGCAAAACGTAAAAGAACCCACGGCAACAAAAATGTTGTTCCTGGCAAAATTCTGTAGAAAAATCCACTTCAATAGGAAAAGCAAATAAAACTGCACGCAGGAAAAAATACAAAAAAAAGGGTGGCGCTGTAGTGTAGCGATGCGCTCTCCCTGGAGAGAGCAGCCGAATTTCACACAGAAAAATCTGTTGTGATAAAAAGAGATACAAATAATACAAATATTCCAAATACAATTACTCCTGTTCTTGTTGTTACTTATATTGGTGTTGTTACTGCTGTTACTGTTGCTGATGGTACTGTTGTTGCTCTTAGTATTGCTGTTATTGTTGTTGCAGCTGTTATTGCATGCAGCTACTCTTGTTGTTGTTGTTACTATTGTTACTGTTGTTGCTGACCCACACTGTAACCTGCACACTGACCACGGGTTGGTGCCGGTGCAGAGTCTGCAGCTGATGGTTTGCCAGGAGCAGGAGCAGTGCCAGAATCACCTGAAGCAGGTGGCTACCTGCAACTCCTACCTGTACACACACCTGCCCTCCCACGCCGCCCAATACATTCAGGTCAGTGTTGTTCTGAGACATCCTGGAGGTTGTTCCTTTAACTCTTATATGTGCACACACCTGTCCTCCACGCCGCCCAATGGAATCAGGTCAGTGTTGTTCTGAGACATCCTGGAGGTTGTTCCTTTAACTCTTATATGTGCACACACCTGTCCTCCCACGCCGCTCAATGTAATCAGGTCAGTGTTATCCTTGTTCCTTACTCCTCCCTGTACACACACCTGTACACACACCTTTATGCTCACCTGTACACTCCTGTACACACACCTTTATATTCACCTGTACACACACCTGTATATATACTCACCTTTATACTCACCTGTACACTCCTGTACTTACACATGTTACGCACCTTTATATTCACCTGTACACACTTGTACACACACCTGTACACACACCTTTATACTCGCCTGTACACACCTGTCACACACCTGCACACACCTGCACACACACCTTTATACTCGCCTGTACACACCTGTCACACACCTGCACACACACCTTTATACTCGCCTGTACACACCTGTCACACACCTGCACACACACCTTTATACTCGCCTGTACACACCTGTCACACACCTGCACACACACCCTTATACTCGCCTGTACACACCTGTCACACACCTGTACACACACCTTTTATGTACACACCTGTCACACACCTGCACACACACCTTTATACTCACCTGTACACTCAGTGCTTGGATGTGTATTTCAGTATTTGACGTCTGGTTTCACATATATTTTAGGTGGTAATTTGCAATTTTTTTGTTTTGTTTGTTGTTGTTTCTTTGTAATTGAAGTTTGATATATATTTTGTCCTTCTATATACCAGAAAGAGAAAGTGATAAGGCTAATAATGATGATAATTAATGATGATGATGATAATAATGATGATACTACTACTACTACTTCTACTACTACTATTAATGATAATAATAATTAGAGGAAGAAGAATGATAATGATGATAATGCTAATGATCATTTTTTTTAATATAGCACCTAATCAGATAATTTTGCTCTAAGCGTTTTACAATTATAACAGTTGCATTTAAGAAAAGCAACAAACACACACACACACACACACACACACGCACACACACACACACATATATATATATATATATATATATATATATATATATATATATATAGAGAGAGAGAGAGAGAGAGAGAGAGAGAGAGATCCATCTGTCTATCTATATATCCATTATATGCAAGTGGAAGCAAATGCGACAAACTAAGACATTGCATCAGAAGCAGTAAGAATGACAGTACTAACCCAGTGCTGTGTTGTTAACTATAACAAGACATTGCATCAGAAGCAATAAGAACAGTGCTGTGTTGTTAACTATAACAAGACATTGCATCAGAAGCAATAAGAACAGTGCTGTGTTGTTAACTATAACAAGACATTGCATCAGAAGCAATAAGAACAGTGCTGTGTTGTTAACTATAACAAGACATTGCATCAGAAGCAGTAAGAACAGTGTTGTGTTGTTAACTATAACAAGACATTGTATCAGAAGCAATAAGAACAGTGCCGTGTTGTTAACTATAACAAGACATGGCATCAGAAGCAATAAGAACAGTGCCGTGTTGTTAACTATAACAAGACATTGCATCAGAAGCAATAAGAACAGTGCCGTGTTGTTAACTATAACAAGACATTGCATCAGAAGCAGTAAGAACAGCAGTACTAACCCAGTGCTGTGTTGTTAACTATAACAAGACATTGCATCAGAAGCAATAAGAACAGTGCCGTGTTGTTAACTATAACAAGACATTGTATCAGAAGCAATAAGAACAGTGCCGTGTTGTTAACTATAACAAGACATTGTATCAGAAGCAATAAGAACAGTGCCATGTTGTTAACTATAACAAGACATTGCATCAGAAGCAGTAAGAACAGCAGTACTAACCCAGTGCTGTGGTGTTAACTATAACAAGACATTGCTTCAGAAGCAATACGAACAGTGCTGTGTTCTTAACTATAACAAGACGTTGCATCAGAAGCAGTAAGAATGACAGTACTAACCCAGTGTTGTGTTGTTAACTATAACAAGACATTGCATCAGAAGCAATAAGAACAGTGCTGTGTTGTTAACTATAACAAGACATTGCATCAGAAGCAATAAGAACAGTGCTGTGGTGTTAACTATAACAAGACATTGCATCAGAAGCAATAAGAACAGTGCCGTGTTGTTAACTATAACAAGACATTGCATCAGAAGCAGTAAGAACAGTGCCGTGTTGTTAACTATAACAAGACATGGCATCAGAAGCAATAAGAACAGTGCCGTGTTGTTAACCATAACAAGACATTGCATCAGAAGCAATAAGAACAGTGCCGTGTTGTTAACTATAACAAGACATTGCATCAGAAGCAGTAAGAACAGCAGTACTAACCCAGTGCTGTGTTGTTAACTATAACAAGACATTGCATCAGAAGCAATAAGAACAGTGCCGTGTTGTTAACTATAACAAGACATTGCATCAGAAGCAGTAAGAACAGCAGTACTAACCCAGTGCTGTGTTGACAGGAGAGGGAGGAGAGGGGGTGGAGGAGGGTGGAGAACTACTGTCGGTACTACGCAGCACACAGTCAGCTTTCGCTGGTTCCGGACATGTCGCAGCCTGCACCCGGCGCCACGCCCCTTCCTGCCCTGACTCTGCTCAACACACTGCTGGAACTGGACAGTGTGTGTGTGTGTGTGTGTGTGGTGGGGGGGGGCGGGGGGGGGGGGGGGGTTGTGGGGGTGGATGTGGGTGGTGTTTGTGGTGGGGGGATGGGGGGGTGTTGTATCTGTGTGTGTGTGTGTTAGATTTACGGAGTGTCTTTTTGTGGTGATTTGATTTATGTTTACAAACTGGTTTTACCAGTTTTTGTTTTTGGCTTGTGAGTGTTCTAGTGTGTGGGTGTGCATGGATGTGTGTGTGTGGTTTAAATAATCTTTAATTATTCAACAATACACATGATTTCAATGCAGTGAATAACAAAAGAGCATCAACAAGCTTAAAGCTTATACTGTGCTCACAACGTTGCACTTCAATTTTATCATGACGGCTGATGAACCATATTATGACTTGTATCAAATAACATTCATAAACAGTAAGTAATGAAATAATGAAATAAAACAAATAAACAAACAGTACATAATATAGTAAAATAATGCTAATATCAATATTAACATGAGATTAAATTTATTATCACCAAAGTAATTGGCCTAATAGAAGAAAAACACGAAGAAGAAGAAGAAAATTTAGAAGAATGGAGGGTAAGGTGGTGGAGGAGGGGAAACAGAGGGGAGAGGAGAAATTCTAACAGATCATTGGCCAATCCATTCACTTTGAATATTTGGTCAGTCAAATAAATTCAACATATATTTTATGAATAGAATCATGTTGTACCCTTTCTTCACATTACTTTCTAAGCTAAAATCTATTTGAGATAAACTGGTGGACAGTTTGAAATATGAATATATTTGTATGATTTTGGAGAACAGGATCTCCATGCAACAGAGTTTTAACGTGAATGTAGTTTGGAGATAAATTTAAGATTGTGTTTGCCCGAGCCATATGAAAGTCTTGACAAAATAATAAATAATGTTCAGCAGTTTCGCTTGCAGTGCCACAAGCACAAAGTGGGTCATTTATTAAATGTCTGTTGAACATATCTTCTCTTAAGTCACTAATCCCTAGACGAAGTCGACAGTGAATGATTTGTTCCTTCCGTTTACCAAAGTAATAATAGCTAGGCACTACAGCATCATTAGCACTTAGGTAATGTTTAAGCTGGCTTAAGGAATTGCAGGTTTTAACATAATCAGGTAGAGAATTCCAGAGATAAGTAGTAGATGGTATGAATGATTTCCGATAGAGTTCGGTGTGAAATCTTGGTACGGTGCGTTCCAATGACCTGCGTCTATGGTAAGGGTTATTGTCTGAAACAAGACCAGGAACAAGATCTTTTAGGTAGTTAGGGCATAGACCGTTAACCATCTTGAAATAATGCACAAGTTCGTGTCTTTTCCTTCTTTCCTTAAGTGTACAGAACCCTGATTCTTGGTATATTTTTTGGTGGCTTGTCCCACGAACAGCTCCAGTTATGGTTCTTAATGCTTCAAGCTGTAAATTTTCCAGAGAATCTGATTGTGCATCTGTGCAATTATCCCAAACAATATCAGCATAGTCAAAATGTGGTAATATGAATGATTTGTACATGATTTCTAATGCTCTATTTAACTTGTACTTATACATCTTAAGACAAGAAACCAACATAGTTACAGCATTGATTATACTTTTAATATGTTCCTCCCATTTACAGTTGTTTTGGAGTATGACGCCTAGATGTTTATGTGTGTCTGTACTTTGTAATGGTGTGATGCCAAAAGTAAGAGGTAAAATTGTGTCAGTGTTTCGAGAAAAATTTAATAACTCTGTTTTCCCCTCATTAAATTTGACTTTCCATCGCTTAGCCCAAGAATCTATCTTTTCTAAGTCAGAATTGAGTGTTTGTGCACGGATGTTTGGGTTGTTTAGTGCTAAGGACATACTTGTATTATCTGCAAATAGCTTAATGTTTGAATGGATGTCGTATACAATATCATTGATATAGATAATTAATAATAGTGGACCAAGTACAGAGCCTTGAGGAACACCTGCGGGTATTCCTTTGTAATCAGACTTATCACTCTTTATAACAACTGCTTGGATACGGTTAGAGAGGTAATCGGAAAACCAGTCAAGTAATTTGCCTCGTATGCCATTCGCTCTTAACTTCAGAAGAAGTCCCTTATGCCAAACTCGATCAAAAGCTTTAGATATATCAAAGTACACAGCCTGGTTTGTGACTCCATTATCAAAAGATGAGCATAAGTCATTATAAATACAGAGCAACTGATTTACTGTCGAATCACCAGGAATAAAACCTGACTGGGAAGGAGATAAAATATGATTTGATGAAAAAAACTTGTAAAATTGCTTATGGATGCATCTCTCAAGGACTTTACCAACACAGCTAAGTAAAGAGATTGGACGGTAATTACTACAAAGTTCCTTCGAAGCTTTTTTATGCAGAGGATTTACATGTGCTGTTTTCCATATCAGAGGAAATTTTGATTCATGAAGGCTTTTGTTGAAAATCCTAGTTAGTGGGTCTAGAATGGCTGGCAATGAGGCAATTAACAATCTGTTATGGACAAGATCTGGCCCTACTGCTTTATTTTTATTTAGATTTAGAATAACACCTTCAACATCAGAAGTAGTAAGCGCTGTGTCTGTAAGTTCTAAGTCGAGGAATGGAATATCAGGTAAATCTTTTTCGCTGTCTTCAAGAGTGGATTGTCAAATGAAAAAGTTGTTAAAAACATCAGCTTTATCTTTGTTTTTATAATAGACAATACCATTAGATATAATAGGGGGAATTTCATCTGACCCAACACCTTCCTTTCTCAAAAATGACTTAACAAGTTTCCACCATTCTTTTGTTCCAAAATTGGATGAAGTTGTTATCTTATTTTCTGAATTGGTGATGTACTCAAGCTGTCTTTGTTTTTCTCTATATGTAACATAGTTCCTAAAACGCCGAAATTGTTGCCAGTCTTCTGGTTTGTTAGTTTGTTTAGCTAATTTATGAATTATTTTACGTTCCTCTATTAGCAGCCTAATTTCATCTGTCATCCAAGGGACATCATTTGGACGTACAGTGATAGTCTTCGTTGGCATACATTGCTTTGCTTTATCCATTATAATATTTGAAAACGTTTCCGCACTTTCGTCAATTGTTTTATGATTGGTCACTTCATCCCAATTAACCTGGTGTAGGAGATTGCAAAATTTATATGTATCTAACTTATTGTAATTGAAAATTGTTCTTTTAAATGACTGTTCTCTAACTACTGTATTCTTGACAACCACATAAGGTACACGATGGTCACTGCAGATAGCAGGCATGACATCCGTTGATTTGATCATACTGGGGCTTTGAGTAAGTATAAGATCTAAGCATGAACTTGTTACTTCGGTAATCCTCGTTGGTTCATTTATTAACTGCTTAATATGGTAGCGATTCAAAATATCTACTAAGTGGGGTGATGGTATTGTTAGGAAATCAGTATTAAAATCACCAAGAATCAAGAATTTGTTTGTGGTGTCATTGGCTCTACGTATGCTTTCTTCGATCAGATTCCAGTAATTAGCATTGGAGTTAGGTGGACGATAAAAAGATCCAACTAATAAACTTATTTGATCTAATTTTGTCTCAACCCATACAGCTTCTAAACCGTTTACATGAAGGTCATTGCGAGGTTTACAATATAAATTATTTTTCACATAAATAGCAACACCGCCATGTGGATCGTTTGTTCTGTCACATCTAACAGGTGGATGGAAGTTTGTAATGTGGATGGAACTATTGCTGACTAAATCTGAAAGCCATGTTTCAGATACTGTGATAATATCAAAGTTACCATACTCAGCTTCTAATAAATCAATCTTATTTCTCATACTGCGGGTATTTACATACATGATACTGAGGTCTGTGTTATTGTTTGGGCCTGGATTGGTTTCTGTGTCACCAGACAAAAGCAGTAGCAACTGTTGGACCAGAGTAAAACATTTAAACATACTATCAATACTTCTTGGCTGGCTCATGCCACAAGAAGAAGCAATTTTTTTCTTTAAAAGATTGCTATACTCGCTTATATTGCATTCTGAAATAAGAAAATGAGAAAAAACAGAAAGAGTTATACTATGTGGGTACTCCAGAAAAGACATGAAAAATTGTAAGATGACTGACTTGTTTACAAAAGATAAATGTCTAGTTTTGACCAAAGCTGGTGTGAAATACAAACCAACCCTAGCACGGTATATGTTCAAATCTACAGGCATTTATGTAATCGAATTCTGTAAAACAGAAAACATGAATGTGACTAGGGTCGGTAGGCATGGGTTATTTGAAAACTCCCCCCTCTCTGTAAACAGAAGGTAACTTAAATAACCACCACAAAAACATGTAAAATGATCAATCAAAAAAGACAGTTTACAACCTGAGTAAGGAAAAGGCAAAAAATATGTGTGTGTGTGTGTGCGCATGCGTGTGTGCACGCATGTATGCTCATGTGAGCGTGTGCAAGTGTACATGTGTGTGTGTGTGCGTGTGTCTGTGTGCGTGCATTTGCATGTGTGTGTGCATGTATGTGCGCTCTTGTGTGTGTGTGTGTGTGTGTGTGTGTGTGTGTGTTTACTGATATTTCTTTGAGAGGACTTTGGTATAAAAGGGCACATGTATGTTTGTATTTCAGTCACCATGAATGTTTTGTTGGACGTGTCCATTTGGATGAGGGGCATGGCGGGGCGGGGAGGCACTTTCTTCTTCTTCTTTCCATCTTTCATTTCATTCATTTATTCATTCTCTCTCTGTCTGTCTCTGTCTCTCTCTGTCTCTCTCTCCCTCTCTGTCTCTTTCTCTTTGTCTGTCTCTCTCCCTCCCTTACTCTGTCTCTATCTGTCTGTCTGTCTCTCGCTCCTTGTCTCTCAAGGACAGATTGGAAGAATAAGCTATGCCTAAAATCTTAATCCTTGAATAAGAAACATTTTGAGCTCTGAGATCTCTGTCTGTCTGTCTGTCTCCCTCTCTCTCTTTATCTGTCTGCCTGTCTCTCTCCCTCTCTCTCTTTATCTGTCACCAGCAGGTTTACAAAATCAATTAGATAATCTTAACAAAGCATCTAAATCTCTTGGACTGACAGTAAATTTGAATAAAACAAAAATAATGGTTTGCAGAAAGGGTGGCCATCTGTCTAAAGCAGAAAAATGGTATTTCGATGGAGACGAAATTGAAGTTGTAAACAATTATAAATATCTGGGTTTTATGCTGTCTACCAAGTTATCTTTCATTTCTGCACTTGAAGAGTTCGCTGGCAGGGCAAAAGGGAGGGTGGTTGAAATTATGAGAACAATGTGGAGTCTTGGCAATATGGACAGAACCGTGTTTTTTAAACTCTTTGATGCGCAGATAAAACCTATGCTATTATACGCATCTGAAATGTGGGGAACAATGCGCTTCAAAGCAGTTGAGTCTGTCCATTTGTTTGCTTGTAAAAGATTTTTGAGTGTCAGTCCCAAAACCCCAAATGTAATGATTTATGGTGATCTTGGTCGATATCCATTATACATTGATAGTTGCATCAGTACTTTGCGATACTGGTTTAAGCTAAATCAGATGTCTCTATCGAGAATCCCGAAACAGGCGTACCTAATGAGCGTAAATAAGATGACATACAATGCTGATATGTCTTCGAAAAACTGGGCAGATGGACTGAAACATTGCTTAGACATTTATGGGTTTTCAGAAGTTTGGATAAATGGCGGGGTTGGGGATGTAAATGTTTTTCTTAAAATATTCAAACAACGCATGATAGACGGCTTTAAACAGGATTGGGCAAGCAAACTCAACGGAAGTAATCGTTATGAAACATATAGGTCATTCAAATCCTTATTACAACCTGAAAAATACTTATCTGATCTTACCATCAGTAAATTTAGATCGGCCTTCATTAAGTTCCGTTTTGGTATAAATGAACTAAAAATAAATCAGCGTTATTGTGATGTTTTGAAAAACTGCCCATGTGGTGGTAGAATAGAGAACGAACTACATGTACTAACAGCTTGTCCATTATATGATGATATTAGAAGGAAATATTTGCTCAAGCATATGCAACGTATTAGAAATCTGTCATTATCATTTCTGCTGCAAAACGAAAGTTGTAATGTGACCAGAGATGTTGCAATGTTTGTTTTTTATGCATTAAGACTGAGAGAAGAGTACTTTCAGCCCTAAACAGACATATCAGCCTTGTGCTTTTCATTTAGTTTACTTGTTCTCACTGTGTATTATGTGGATTGTTTTCGTTCTTCCTATTTTATTTTAGTTAAGCTGTGTGTGCAACATGTGCACCCAAAATGTATACAGGTCGGTGACCTTACATTAAAATTCTTGCGTTCTTGCGTTCTTGCGTGCGTTCTTCTCTTTATCTGTCTGTCTGTCTCTCCCTCCCTCTCTTTATCTGTCTCTCTCCCTCTCTCTCTTTGTCTGTCTGTCTCTCCCTCTCTTTATCTGTCTGTCTCTCCCTCTCTCTCTTTATCTGTCTCTCCCCCTCTCTCTCTCTTTATCTGTCTGTCTCCCTCTCTCTCTTTATCTGTCTGTCTCTCTCTTTATCTGCTTGTCTGTCTCTCTCCCTCTCTCTCTCTATCTGTCTCTCTCCCTCTCTCTCTCTGTCTGTCTGTCTCTCTCTTTATCTGCCTGTCTGTCTCTCTCCCTCTCTCTCTTTATCTGTCTCTCCCTCTCTCTCTTTATCTGTCTGCCTGTCTCTCTCTATCTGCCTGTCTGTCTCTCTCCCTCTATCTCTTTATCTGTCTCTCCCTCTCTCTCTTTGTCTGTCTGTCTCTCTCTTTATCTGCTTGTCTGTCTCTCTCCCTCTCTCTCTTTATCTGTCTGTCTGTCTGTCTGTCTCTCTCTCTCTCTCTCTCTTGGTCTCCCTCTCTCTCTTTATCTGTCTGTCTCTCTCTCCCTCTCTCTCTTTACCTGTCTGCCTGTCTCTCTCTCTCTTTATCTGTCTCTCTCTCTCTTTATCTGTCTGCCTGTCTCTCTCCCACTCTCTCTTTATCTGTTTGTCTGTCTCTCCCTCTTTCTCTTTACCTCTCTCTCTCTCTCTCTCTGTTTGTATGTCTCTCCCTCTCTCTCTTTACCTGTCTCTCTCTCTCTCTTTACCTGTCTCTCTCCCTCTCTCTCTTTGTCTGTCTGTCTCTCCCTCCCTCTCTTTATCTGTCTGTCTCTTCCTCTCTCTCTTTACCTCTCTCTCTCTTTACCTGTCTCTCTCCCTCTCTCTCTTTATCTGTCTGTCTGTCTCTCCCTCTCTCTCTTTATCTGCCTGTCTCTCTCCCTCTCTCTCTTTATCTTTCTGTCTGTCTCTCTCCCACTCTCTTTGTCTGTCTGTCTCTCCCTCTCTCTCTTTATCTGTCTGTCTCTCTCTCTGTCTGTCTGTCTGTCTGTCTCCCTCTCTCTCTTTACCTGTCTCCCTCTCTCTCTTTACCTGTCTCCCTCCCTCTCTGTCTTTATCTGTCTGTCTGTCTGTCTCCCTCTCTCTCTTTACCTGTCTCCCTCCCTCTCTGTCTTTATCTGTCTCTCTCCCTCTCTCTCTTTACCTCTCTCTCCCTCTCTCTCTTTACCTGTCTCCCTCTCTCTCTCTTGTTTGTTGTTGTTCCTCACTTCCTACCCACCTTTCCCTGCTGTCTGTGACCAGGGGTCAAAGTGCAAGGTGGTGATGCCGGACTTGAACTCTCACCCCAGTGCCCGGGTCAGACGCACCGTGTGCACCGACCTTCACAAGGTCACGGCACGCTTCCCCACCGATCGCCCCAGTAACCCGCTCACCTGGAACCACGAGGTCAGAGTTGAGAGTTCAGCGCACGATTTGACACTGACTGACTGGATGTTAGTGAGAAACTGATGAAGCTACTTCTTCTTCTTCTGTGTTCGGGGGCTGCAACTCCCACGTTCACTCGTATGTACACGAGTGGGCTTTAACGTGTATGACCGTTTTTACTCCGCCATGTAGGCAGCCATACTCCATTTTCGGGAGTGTGCATGCTGGGTATGTTCTTGTTTCCATAATCCACCGAATGCTGACATGGATTACAGGATCTTTAACGTGCGTATTTGATCTTCTGCTTGCGGATACACACGAAGGGGGTTCAGGCACTAACAGGTCTGCACATATGTTGACCTGGGAGATCGGAAAAATCTCCACCCTTTACCCACCAGGCGCTGTTACCGAGATTCGAACCCGGGACCCTCAGATTGAAAGTCCAACGCTTTAACCACTCGGCTATTGCGCCCGTCAGACTGATGAAGCATTTTGATAAAAAAAAAAAAGAAAGGTTGAAGGTCCCATAGTGTTTTTCGGCCATCAGGGCTGTGAGTTCATTCCACTGTGTCGACGGCTCGGCATTGGAACATGGCACTACTCCTCTTCTCCCAAGCCACTTTTAACCTTCCCCAGGTGAATTCAGGTACCCATTCTGACTAACACCTGGGTGGGGTGAGGACAGTCACAGTAAAGCACCTTCCCCAGGTGAATTCAGGTACCCATTCTGACTAACACCTGGGTGGGGTGAGGACAGTCACAGTAAAGCACCTTTCCCAGGTGAATTCAGGTACCGATTCTGACTAACACCTGGGTAGAGTAAGGACAGTCACAGTAAAGTGCCTTCCCCAGGTGAATTCAGGTACCCATTCTGACTGACACCTGGGTAGAGTGAGGACAGTCACAGTATAGCACCTTTCCCAGGTGAATTCAGGTACCCATTCTGACTGACACCTGGGTAGAGTAAGGACAGTCACAGTAAAGCACCTTTCCCAGGTGAATTCAGGTACCCATTCTGACTGACATCTGGGTAGAGTGAGGACAGTCGCAGTACAGCACCTTTCCCAGGTGAATTCAGGTACCCATTCTGACTGACACTTGGGTAGAGTGAGGACAGTCACAGTATAGCACCTTTCCCAGGTGAATTCAGGTACCCATTCTGACTGACATCTGGGTAGAGTGAGGACAGTCACAGTACAGCACCTTTCCCAGGTGAATTCAGGTACCCATTCTGACTGACATCTGGGTAGAGTGAGGACAGTCACAGTACAGCACCTTTCCCAGGTGAATTCAGGTACCCATTCTGACTAACATCTGGGTAGAGTGAGGACAGTCGCAGTACAGCACCTTTCCCAGGTGAATTCAGGTACCCATTCTGACTAACACCTGGGTAGAGTGAGGACAGTCGCAGTACAGCACCTTTCCCAGGTGAATTCAGGTACCCATTCTGACTGACACCTGGATGGAGTGAGGACAGTCACAGTACAGCACCTTTCCCAGGTGAATTCAGGTACCCATTCTGACTAACACCTGGGTAGAGTGAGGACGGTCGCAGTACAGCACCTTTCCCAGGTGAATTCAGGTACCCATTCTGACTAACACCTGGGTAGAGTGAGGACGGTCGCAGGACAGCACCTTTACTAGGTGAATTCAGGTACCCATTCTGAACGCACCACGCACAGACACGGCCAGGATATGGAGCCGGCATTTGTGTTGACGCGTCGGCATCCACCCCCACGGACTGCTTCCAGGGTCAAGGTCACACCACTGCGCTGTCCCCGGCCCGGAGGATCACCCGCTCCCTGTCCCACAGGCTGCAGTCCCCAGAGGCCGCAGGGGAGCGCAGCGGTTGTCTTGGAGACAGTGATGTGGGTCACACCAGTGCTCTCCCCTGTGACAGCGACGGCGCCGTTGGCAGTTTAGCGTCCCCGAGGACGAGGCAGGGCCTGAAGCGCAGAGGGTCTGCTGCCACCAGAACCAGCACTGTGTGTGAGGAGGGGGCACAGGGCAAGAGGGGCCGGAGGGGGGTGGAGGGGGACGGGGCCACGGTGATGACGTCAGAGACCAACGCTGACAGGACGCAGGGGAAGGCAGCGGTGGGTCAGAGTACCGGGCCCTGCCTGGCGCCGTCACTGCCGGCACGGCAAAACAAGGGAACTGGGAAGCAGAGTGAGTATGCTGTGGCACTGGTGAAGGGCATCAGTGTTACGTGTTTGGTAGTGCGTTGCTGTGTGGACATGTTTGGTAGTGCATTGCCGTGTGGACATGTTTGGTAGTGCGTTGCCGTGTGGACATGTTTGGTAGTGCGTTGCTGTGTGGACATGTTTGGTAGTGCATTGCCGTGTGGACATGTTTGGTAGTGCGTTGCCGTGTGTACATGTTTGGTAGTGCGTTGCCATGTGGACATGTTTGGTAGTGCGTTGCCGTGTGGACATGTTTGGTAGTGCGTTGTTGGACATGTTTGGTAGTGCGTTGCCGTGTGGACATGTTTGGTAGTGCGTTGCCGTGTGGACATGTTTGGTAGTGCGTTGCTGGACATGTTGGTAGTGCGTTGCCGTGTGGACATGTTTGGTAGTGCGTTGCTGTGTGGACATGTTATGTTTGGTAGTGCATTGCCGTGTGGACATGTTTGGTAGTGTGTTGCTGGACATGTTTGGTAGTGCGTTGCCGTGTGGACATGTTATATTTGGTAGTGCATTGCCGTGTGGACATGTTTGGTAGTGCGTTGCTGGACATGTTTGGTAGTGCGTTGCCGTGTGGACATGTTATGTTTGGTAGTGCATTGCCGTGTGGACATGTTTGGTAGTGCATTGCCGTGTGGACATGTTTGGCAGTGCATTGCCGTGTGGACATGTTATGTTTGGTAGTGCATTGCCGTGTGGACATGTTTGGTAGTGCGTTGCTGGACATGTTTGGTAGTGCGTTGCCGTGTGGACATGTTATGTTTGGTAGTGCATTGCCGTGTGGACATGTTTGGTAGTGCATTGCTGGACATGTTTGGTAGTGCGTTGCCATGTGTACATGTTTGGTAGTGCGTTGCCGTGTGGACATGTTATGTTTGGTAGTGCATTGCCGTGTGTACATGTTTGGTAGTGCATTGCCGTGTGGACATGTTTGGTATTGCATTGCCGTGTGGACATGTTATGTTTGGTAGTGCGTTGCTGTGTGGACGTTTGGTAGTGTGTTGCCTTGTATACATGTTTGGTAATGCATTGCCATGTGGACATGTTATGTTTGGTAGTGCGTTGCCGTGTGGACATGTTTGGTAATGCGTTGCCTTGTGGTGCATTGCCGTGTGGACATGTTTGGTAGTGCGTTGCCGTGTGTACATGTTTGGTAGTGCATTGCCGTGTGGACATGTTTGGTAGTGCGTTGGCGTGTGGTGCATTGCCGTGTGTACATGTTTGGTAGTGCATTGCCGTGTGGTGCATTGCCGTGTGTACATGTTTGGTAGTGCGTTGCTGTGTGGTGCATTGCCGTGTGTACATGTTTGGTAGTGCGTTGCCGTGTGTACATGTTTGGTAGTGCGTTGCCGTGTGTACATATTTGGTAGTGCGTTGCTGTGTGGACATGTTTGGTAGTGCATTGCCGTGTGGACATGTTTGGTAGTGCGTTGCCGTGTGTATATGTTTGGTAGTGCGTTGCCGTGTGTACATGTGTATACGTACTGTGTTTGTGTGTTTACTCGGCAAAGAAGTGTGTGTGTGTGTGTGTTTGTGCATTTGTGTGTGTATATGTTTATGTGTGTGTGTAATGTTCATGCATGTATATTTGTATCATTTTTGTGAGTTTATACGGAAAAGAATGACAGAATGTTTATTTGTGCTTATATATAGCTTATTTATCATGTTTATGACTTTGCAAGGGAAAGAATGAGATTGTGTGTGTGTGTGTGTGTGTTTAATAATAATGATAATAATAATAATATTGATGATAATATATTATTATTAATAGTTAATTTGAGGGTGGCAAAGGGGAGGTAACTTACATCCTGGGTGGTTATCAGCCGTAGCTACTTTCGTTTTCCCCGCATAGGCGGATAGTAGTTTGCACAGGACAGGAATCAGACCCCTGCTGGAGTCTGCACTAGTGGGTCGTAGTAAGTATGTTAGAAAAACGTCATTTTCGGAAGAAAATTTCTTTTTATACAGTGCCTAATCAAATGAGTTTGCTCAAAGCGCTTTACAGTACAAAGCAGGTTGGTCCATGTAAGGAATGAACTCTCTCTGTGTCTCTCATGATCTCTGTGGGGTCTCTCTAATGCTGCAGTTTGCTGCGAGAGTGTTCATTTATTTGCACTGAAAAAGTTTCTTGGAGTTACCATGAAAACGCCTAATGATTTAATTTATGGGGAGACAAAAAGATATCCGATACATCTCAATTCCGCAGTAAGATGTATTCGCTATTGGTTGAAAATAACACAAATGGAAGATTCAAGGTTGCCGAAAAAAGCATTTAACATGTTATATGATTTAGATTTGAGGGGCAAGATAAACTGGGTATCCAAGGTTAGGGTTAGATTATATGAACTGGGATTTGGTTATGTTTGGTTACAGCAGGGGGTAGGGGACATAAAGGGATTTATTAGTGCACTCCGAACAAGATTAATTGACTGCAGATGGCAAGATTGGTCTTATCATGTTCAAGATAGCGATAGGTTTGAGTTTTACAGACAGTTCATTTCTATACACTCTATTCCTACTTATCTGTCAATGAAAATGGATAAGCATTTGAAACATATCACAACCAGGTTCCGATTTGGAATTTCTGACATATTTCTTCATCATTATCGTTATCGAAAGTCCAGTGTCTCTGATCTTAGTTGTCCTTTATGCAGACGTGCTGAAGAAACCGAACTTCACTTTGTGTTGTGTTGCCCTGCTTTGAATGACCTTAGACATGAGTGGATTCCACAAAAATATTATAGACACCCTACTTTATTTCGACTTGCCATGCTTTTGTCATCAACTAACGAAACTTATAAGACAGTTTGCTATTTACTTATATAAGGCTTTTAAGTTTCGCAGTGTATTATGTAGTTAATTATTATTAGTTGTGCATTATCCAATTTGTGGATTATCATTTGCAGTTTATCATTCACTTCTGTAATTTGTAAGGTTTTGATTTTGAATGTTGATTCACTGTACCCCCTTCATGAGGGGCCATGGCCTTTATTGAATAAACTATCCGTATCCATATCCGTATCATGATCTCTGTGTGCGTGTGTGTGTGTGTGTCCAGGTACAGAGACAGCCCCCAGTTACCTGGACTCCCTTCTGAAGGAGATGACACCACTGGGCCTCACCAGCAAGGTCACGCTGCAAGGTGAGTGTGTGTGTCTGCTGTCTGTGTGTTGGAAGGTGCAAGGTGAGTGTGTGTCTCTGCTATCTGTGTGTGTTGGAAGGTGCAAGGTGAGTGTGTGTCTGCTGTCTGTGTGTGTTGGAAGGTGCAAGGTGAGTGTGTGTGTCTGCTGTCTGTGTGTGTTGGAAGGTGCTAGGTGAGTGTGTGTGTCTGCTTTCTGTGTATGTTGGAAGGTGCAAGGTGAGTGTGTGTGTCTGCTGTCTGTGTGTGTTGGAAGGTGCAAGGTGAGTGTGTGTGTCTGCTGTCTGTGTGTGTTGGAAGGTGCAAGGTGAGTGTGTCTCTGCTATCTGTGTATGTTGGAAGGTGCAAGGTGAGTGTGTGTGTCTGCTGTCTGTGTGTGTTGGAAGGTGCAAGGTGAGTGTGTCTCTGCTATCTGTGTGTGTTGGAAGGTGCAAGGTGAGTGTGTGTCTGTTTTCTTTGTGTGTTGGAAGGTGCAAGGTGAGTGTGTGTGGTTTCTGTGTGTGTTGGAAGGTGCAAGGTGAGTGTGTGTGTCTGCTTTCTGTGCGTGTTGGAAGGTGCAAGGTGAGTGTGTGTGTCTGCTATCTGTGTGTGTTGGAAGCTCCAAGGTGAGTGTGTGTCTGCTTTCTGTGTGTGTTGGAAGGTGCAAGGTGAGTGTGTGTGACTGCTGTCTGTGTGTGTTGGAAGCTGCAAGGTGAGTGTGTGTGTCTGCTTTCTGTGTGTGTGTTGGAAGGTGCAAGGTGAGTGTGTGTGTCTGCTGTCTGTGTGTGTTGGAAGGTGCAAGGTGAGTGTGTGTGTCTGCTGTCTGTGTGTGTTGGAAGGTGCAAGGTGAGTGTGTGTCTCTGCTGTCTGTGTGTGTTGGAAGGTGCAAGGTGAGTGTGTGTCTCTGCTGTCTGTGTGTGTTGGAAGGTGCAAGGTGAGTGTGTGTCTGCTTTCTGTGTGTGTTGGAAGGTGCAAGGTGAGTGTGTCACTGCTATCTGTGTGGTCTGGAAGGTGGAGGAATGGTTAAGAAGCTCATCAGCCAACACAGAGGGTCAGTCAGGGTGTGGGTTCAAATCCCCCTCTCACCCTTCCTCTCAAGTTGATTGGAAAATGGGACTGAGCATCTAAATGAGATGACATATATCCAGGTCCCGTTTGAAGCATACATTTGGCGCATGGAAAAAGAACTCATGGCAACGAGAGTTGTTGTCCTCTGGCAAAATTCTGTGGAAGTCCACTCTGATAGCTACACACATATATATATATATATATATATATATATATATGCACTCTGAGCCTGACTAAGACCTTGGGGTTATGCTGCTGTCAGGCATCTGCTTAGCAGATGATGTGTAGTGTATATGGGTTTTGTCCGAACGTGGTGATGCCTCAGTGAGTGTGGGGGTGTCATTGTGTGTGTGTGTGTGTTATATCTTCAGTTGAACGTCTATTCACTATAAGTGTTTTTAGACGGAAAGGAGTCAAGTAGTGGAAAGGGAGTGCATGTGAATATTAGTGTAAAAAAAGTGTTCATGTTATGTATCAGAGGAAAGGTAGATTATTTTAGAAAAAAAGTCTAAAGAGATTGTGGTGTGTATTGAATGAGATGTCAAGGGGCGGAGAATATGTATATGCATATCAACAAGTATTAACCTACAACAATGTAAATATATATATTGTGTGTGTATGTATGTGTGTTATGACATACAATAACACCACCTCACTGTGTGTGTATGTACAAAGAGGACAATGCCAGTTGCTGACAGCTGGGCTGTACAGGGGAACACACACACACACACACACACGACAGACAACAACACAGCATGAACACACCACCACCACCACCACCACAACAACACGCTGAGAGTGTGTGCTGTGTGTCCAGAGGCCCCGGGCCAGTACAAACATCCAGGCTGTAGCGGGGAACACATGAGTTACCAGCACTGGAACCTGGGGGGAATGAGGGAGGGTACTGAGGGGGTGGGGGGTACTGAGGGGGTGGAGGGGTACTGAGGGGGTGGGGGGTACTGAGGAGGTGGAGGGAGGGTTACTGAGGGG